>NC_137707.1:20495651-20575651 GCF_964034855.1 Anser brachyrhynchus | reverse complement strand
AGGTTTGCATCCTGTAACATTTCATACACACACCCACACATATTATGTGCATATACACACACACGCCACTTTATACCTGCCAATCTACATCATGCTAACCTTTTAACAGAAAGGCCTGGAGGCAGAATTCCCACAAAACAGAAGCTGTTCAACATTAAAGATCTTTATTTTACCAACCCAGTAAAAGTAGCCATCAGAGGATAGCAGGAAATACAAAATACCTTCAAACATCCAGAGACTCACTCACAGGACAAATAAGCCTGAGGAAGGCGAGTTTTCCCGGACGTATTTTGCTGTCAGTACTTTGAGGGGAGTTAAGGATACACGAAGAGAAAAATATTCGAAGTGATTATTCAGCCAAAAGGACTTATGCTCCTAATTGCTCATATGCCTTTGAAAGTTCCCTACAGCTCTTTGCATTCAATTTTCTCTTATTTTGAAGATCAAAACAATGACGCAAAGTGCCCCTATTTAACTTAAGAACTCCAACAAGACACACAGCCTATTCTGCAGCATTTCTTCTGTTCGTACCCATCAGAACATCACACGTTCATTAGGCATACAGAGCTTGCTCTTGACTGGAAAGTGTTTCCCACATTTTGCATGGCTGCCCCAGCTCTGCAGCCAGGAGCACGGCTTCTCCATTGTGGACACGGCATTGGCACTCTCAGGGAGTCCTAGCACTGGCCCAGCACACCCAGCCCAGCCCACAGCCTCAGCCCTGCAGCAAGCTCCTCTTCCGCAGCCCAGCACAGGTGGAAGGACTCCAGAAGAACCGTGCTCTTGGCTTTTTCCTGCCCAATTTCCCAAGGTTAATGAGACCCGCAGAGGAATCACTGCTGGAGGCAGGGCAAAGAGAGCCTTGCAGAGCATCGCATCTGGAGACCAGAGTCGCCAGCCTCTGCCACCTCCTTCCCGCTCCCTCGCACGGAGCCCGAGTTTCACCAGAGATCTCTCTTTCACAGAGCCCTAGCAAGGACTGACTCCAGCTGAACTGAAGGGGCACGAAGGGGAAGGAGATTTTAAATGAATCTAGTTATTTTTTAATCTCACACCTGGAATTTACAGCGTCGTTCTCCCCTCTGAATAAACAATTCTTCTGTCCCCTCCAGTTACAATGTGCAAGCTGACTGCTACATGCGATGTCAAATTCACACTGCTGCCTTTTATCAGGATTTCCTTTCATATTGCTCTCTAAGCAGTGACTTTGTAAGGAGATTAAGTGCATTATATGCCACACACTAAACAAACACACATATACAACACAGCTTTCAAGAGATTTCTGTTTTCCCCAGGATGGCCCTTCCTGTCTTTGAGTGCCTTCCATATTTAGCACCCTCTCCCTCAAGCACCGGTCCACCACCACCATCAGGAAAGAGGAGGACTTTCAGGTAGGTCCAGCACCCATCTACAGCCAATAAATCAGGTGGAAATGGCTTTATTATTCTTACGTCATGGGGAAATTGCTGGTCAGCTCAGCTTATTGTCTGAGCTAAAGGCAGGAGGAAAGAAAAATCGTGGAGCCTGACAATCAAGACCAGGCACAAATTTTCCAACACAGACCTCTCCCAAAGAGAAGATACTTTAATTAAGTTCCTTTAATTTTTTTCTCAATATTTGTTCTAACATTTTTAAAGCTTTTCTCTCACTGATGCTGGCTTCTGCCATTACAGATTTTTCTTTGACACATTCCATAGTTTGCTTTGGGAACTAATCCCTTTTCCCCATAAACTTTGTCTTGCATCGGGCACACAATTCTCCCCTCTCCCTGTGACTGTCATCAATTATTGTGTGCATCCTACTCCAGTCACAAGGAGGACTGACCTCTGGCTTAGACAAACCTAATGAGCAACTGAAAATCAAAAACTAAGGAACTTGCAAGTGGTACAGGACTTAAAGAGTGAAATCAAAGTACCATGTGCTTCTTTCTTGGGATATTTATCCAAAAAATAACTATGGTGTTGTAAACAGAAGGTACGAAGAACACATAAAATATCCACAGCAAGAGCTGGACACCTAATTGTCATGATTGCTCAATACTGCTGAAGTTATTATTTGGTCTAAACATATAAACAACAGTATTGTGACTGAATTCAAGAGCAAAGAGCGACAGGGGAGACCAGATGGCTTTGTCCCACCCCATCCAGGATGAAGCTACCAGATACTGAGATTAGACTTGGTTTTGCCTCTTCCCCAGTTGACAACTTCAAAGTTAGATTAAGCTGTTTCACTGCAAAAAGCACTACTTCAGTACCACCAACAGAGGACCAGCATCAACCACAAGCCCTGCTAGACTGGATACAAGCATCTCTAATGAGCTGCTCACCTGGGTTTTCCAATTTATTAAAAAGTATCAACAGAAATGATTTGAAAATCCAACATCACCAGGCAGATCAGGGCTTTAGGCACACAGCTGAATATTTGCACCTGGCAGTGCCCTGGAAGAGGCCAATAAAATGAAAATTTCCCTTTCAAAGATATTAGAGCAATTCATTAAGAAAAATAAGGAAACACATGCACATATGTATATAGCAAACTGTACCTTCCAGCCTGAATTGTCCTGTAATCACTGAGTCTCAAAGGCATGATGATCGCTCCTTACAAAGCAGTGTTTCAGGGTGTACCACTCCCCCGTGCAGACAGGCAGGAGCAGAGACCATGTCCCCAGCAAGAAGGAGCAGCATGCCAAACCCTCCTGAAAGTTACTAACACTCCTCATTACCAAACCTTACCAAGCTGGGGCCACCAAGAGCAGAAGCAAGAGATTGGCTCACGAGCTCCTGCTCACCTGCTGCAGCCCTGCGGTGGGCTTCTGCATCCTGTTCAGTGGTCCTGTGCATGGAACGAGCGTGGGTGACTTCAAGTTGCTGTGCTTTACGCCCATTTATACATTCAGATATGCCTACACATGTGCTTACACAGTGCCACATATTTCTGATATTTTCATTTGTTGCAACATTGCATACACGGTAAATACATCCGTCCTGATGCAGTAAATCATCATTTTACAATGAATATATACCTAGATTATTACTGTAATGCTGATGTATTGAACCATTAGTATAAAAAAGCAAGCAGGTGATAAAAATGATGCAAAGACTCCCATAAAGTGAGAAACAAAACCCAAACTACTGTGGCAAACATTATCACTGAGATAAGTAAATTAGCGATTATTCTGGAGATAAATTAGCGGGTAGGATAGGAGTATGTAAAGTGTATGTTGCTGCTTGTATCTTTTTCATTTGTGAACTGTGAGCTGCATCTTCCAAAATCTATGTAGTGCCACTGCAATAATATGGATGGATATTTAAGACTAGGCTATGACCATGACTCTAAGGCAATTGCCTTCCATAGAAGTCAGCACACCAGCAGATTTCATCCTTATTAACTTTGCTGCTTTTATACATCGCACTAATTAAAAACCCTACCATAAAAGTTGCTCTCAGATACTTTGCATAGAGTAAATATGCTGTGGGAATCCAGTATAACTGCAAATTTGCCTCTAACTAGAAAACACAGTCAGTGACCCTGAAGAGATCAATTTTTAGGCAGCAATATAAGGTATCCATGGAACAGAAAGATTAACTCTTCTCAGCATTTCAAGACTCACAGCGAAATCAAATCTTCAGAGAACATGTATCTCCAGAGTGGTTTTCGAATCCAGACCTAATAGATGGAGAAACTTTCAAAGCAGGTCATTTATTTGACATAATTGTGCGAACATCCCTTTAAGCTGTGCAAACCAGAAAGATCATTTCAAAATATTAACTTATTTCTGGCTATCAACAACAATGCAATTAATTCCCCTCAATAAAGATTGTTTTTGCAAAAGAGCAATAAGGTGCCTCTGCAGGGGGCATCATTATCATTAAATAATCACACCCCAGGAGACGCAAGGCACTCTGCTGCACCATGTACATTTTAGCACTCCAGAGTATGATTAGTTTGTGTTAACCACACCCCAGCACAGCTAATTGGCAACAGATTCTATAAACTGAGAAGATTTCTGAGTCTATTTCTTTATATTTTTGGAACTGACAGTGAAACTATGAAGTTTCTTGCCTGTCCCACAGACAAGGTGGCCAGGCCTCACCTAGACAGGCAACGTCTTCCTGATGCCACAATCACGGCAGAAGGAACCGGTAACACCAAATTGTGTTGGGAATGTATCCTAATATCCACATTAAAAAAAATAAATTACATGGATGAAACCCCATGCATAACAATAAGTTACAAATTTGGGTTGCTATGTTTCCTCAAAAAAAAAAAAAAGAAAGAAAAAAAAAAAGAAAGAAAAAAAAAAAGAAAGAAAAAAAAAAAGACCCAGCCATCCTGTAAGATACATGCAAGAAAACAGACACACACTGTTTTTTATGAAATTGCTGCTTCTGATCTGCTGGATGTTTTATGGCACTTTGGATGGTCTTCTGTGATTCATGGCAAACTTTAGAAGTGGATGGAGTCATAAAAAAAAAAAAAACAAGAATAAAAACACTACAGACTTTCAAAACAGATAATTGCTCTGCACAGTGCTGTAGCTGTCCTGAGGATTTGTTTTTTTGTTGTTTTTTGTTTGTTTGTTGGTTGGTTGGTTGGTTGGTTGGTTTGTTGGTTTTATTTGCTTGTTTGTTTTCTGTTTTACACAGTAGCCTTCGCTACCATAGAGAGCATCCTGGAAATTAGGTACTCTCATTGCGAAGGGAAGTTACAATTATACTCCAGGTTATTTAGCTCCCTCTCTGAAACCAACATGGAAGAAAGTTATGGAAGAATCATGACTTACACAATTTGATTGTGAATAAGGCAGAGATCATTTTGAAGACAAAATTTAAGCTTGTTTTGATAGCAGCAGGCATGACTTTAAAGACAAATTCATAGGCATAGGATAAGCACTATATATCTAGAACCATGTCCAAGGGTAAAGGAGCTCAACACCTACCTCAGGGTGGGAAAAGCTTCACTGCTGAAGACGCGCTGGCCCTTTTCTGGAATAAGTGTGCCCCATTAGTTTCTGCAGATGTAAGGGAAGGAGGGCAGCAAGGTAATAGTACCTCTTCAAAGACATGGTGGAGATACCATGGAGACATCCCCTTGGGTGCCGAGGACACATACTCAGTACAAGGCCAAATGTCCAGTGGCAAAGAAGAGTCCATAGTTACTCAAAGACTGAAGAACTGTGACCGCAAGAGGTCCTTACTAAATCCAAGCTCTCCAGGGATCAGGTATGACAAGGAGACCTGTCTAGAGACTAGTGAGCAGCATTAGCTGCTTGTATTACTAGCTTGGACTGTCCTTTTCTCCTCATCCATCTAAAGATGACATTTTTCATCAAAAAAAAATTCTGTAGGATATACAGCAAGGTGCACAAAGTCTTAACCAAAGTGTGCTCATTCCTGCTGGGCAGCTAAGAACGTTGCCACATTTTCCTCGTGGGGCTGTAGGTCCTTCCCCAGCACCCACTGGCATACGGGGCTGTCGCTACAGCTGAATTAGCGAAGCTTCTGTTCACTGATCAGACCAAGTTGAACAATGGCTGTTCAAGAGAATAAAACAAAAATGAGAAAAGAATTAGAGTTATAGGAATTCAAATGAAGCAAACAATACTGTGTGCATGAGCAAGCAATATACTTTTTGTTAACACGGGTTATTTTATAATCAATATTTAAAGTAATTTTATCAGTAAGCGTAACTGATACTTCATGACTATGTATGTGTAGCCGGAAAGCTATAGATTTATAAATATGAGGGTTATCATGACTTCAGTGTAGCAAGGAACAGCCGTTTTAAAATTGAAATTGTTAGATTTTATCAGTTATCTCTTTCCACAGGATAATGTAACTTTACAATTACTTAGCTCATAAAGAACTAATTTCATTCAGCTTCCAATAAATACTTTCAAAATAGGACTCTATGGCAAGATTTCTTGAGTGGTCGAATCATGAACAATAATGGCCATACAGACTCTGAACAAAAGTCTTGATAATGAGATTAATACCTGCAGGCTTCCCACAAAAGATTTAGTTTTATAAGCAATTAATAATAACCTTTTTTTTTCTGTATATTACAAAAGAAAATAAGTTATTGATTTCATCTGCACAAATAACTATTTGCATAACATTGTTGATTGTATGTTCTACTAGCACAATCAGAATTAATTGGAGCAAAATATTTTATTTATTATTTTTAAATGGGTAAAGATTTTATATATATTAGCATTTGTATCTGATTAGAACAGTCTGTTTACCAGCACTATTAGAAAGATGGATCAGATTGCCATATTCAATCCACATTATGACAAAAAGCCTTCCTGTTGGTACCTCTGCATTTACTTGTGGGTAGATTTTTGAAAGTTTTCCTTAAACTTGTAAACATGATGAATATTAGCAACTATTACTCAGCTCTTACTGCGTTCAATATATCATGTTCTTAATTAAATATTAAGAGTGAAACAGCAGTGATCTATGGGAATTCTGCTTCCTATCTCCTTTCATTTTTCCTGATAAACCCCTGTTCTTTCCTCCACATCTGCATGTGGGTGGAAGCTCACCCTGGAGAAGGACAATTGTAGCATCTACATTTAGACTATGTAACTAGCTGATGGAGGGTTGCCTTTATATGGTGCTTTTCAGGAGGGAAACAAGTCAGATACCTGGACAGTTGGGCAACCGGGGTATGCTCTTCACATACAAAAGGACAAAGCTGGAATTTTGTAATGAAATAAAACTCAGTATGAGTCAACACCAAATCCACTGTTTCCCAGAATTAAAGACTTTTTTCAACAGTTTATTTTCCAAATGAACCAAATGACTGCCATCACACCGAGCAAAAGCTTTGGGTACAATCCCCACTCATCTAACACTTCACTCCAGCCACCAGTGATGGGACAGCACATGCACTTTTCTGGACCAGGTGTCCCTGAGAAATACAAGCTATGTTCTGTTCTGCTCAAAACAGCGGCAGCATTTACAAGATCTCTCTACCCAGGGGTTAATTTTTCAAGGCCTCTAGTAACTTTGGTTTTGAACCAGCTCCCCTCTGCTGAATTTAGATGGAATTGGCTTCTTGAAATACAAACTTCTAGGGTAGAGAGGCAGGGACACAGACATGTGGTTGCATCAACACTTGCTTTCCATAGCACTTGTTCAGTGGAACACTTCCCAGCTCAGTCATGATCAGAATATTTGGGTTTGATTTTTGTCTAGTTGGGTTATGCACAAATTTTGGACCAACACCAACTCAGGAAAGACATGTCACCTGATTCATTTTCTTGTGTTTGTCTTCCCAGGAAAAAAAAGTACAAGCTAAAACAGATGTGATCAGAGAATTAGCCAAAAAGTTTCCAAATTTTCCTACAGAAATTAACAAAAAAAGTAAGAAAAAGGAGTGGGAGCGAGAGACAGAGTGTTTGGGGGGATTCACAGGCATTAGAATTTACCAGTAAATACTATTTAGGGTTATTTGGTGCCCCAGTATTTGAATGGCTCAGTTTACTAATAGGAAAATACATTTTAAACTCAAACAGCCATAGCAGGTTCTTGAATTTCAGCTCTAGTTTGAATATTTGAAATCCCTGATAGGTTGCCTAGTCATCAAACTAGTCACAAACAGAAACAGAATAAAATGACATGGGACCAGTCCATGCACAGATTAACTACAGGCAAAGAAAGCTCAGAGGGGAAAAACAGAAAGAAATTAAAGGAAAATTCTAAATACCTAATAAATCTGTGAATTTCATAAACATTCCGCACAGAGGAAAGGAACAAAATACGACAAATAAATTATACATTCAGAATCGTATGCTTAACTGGGATACTTTGCACTTGGATTTTGGTGAATGTTGCTTTTAATTCCATTGCAGATGTTCATATTCATAACATGGACTATGCCCAAATTTAGCCAATATCAAACTGTTTTTATATGTATACTACAAATATTAAATGCCTACAAAAGAGACTGGAATGAAGAAGTGGAGAATGTAAACTGGACTGTGAAAGAGGAAAAGGAGAATAGATGAAAATTGCTTTTAGAAGCATCAGTTCTTGGAAAATCACTATTAGCAAATTATCAGTTGCTTCTTCAAATAATAAGACTTTTAATCAATATGCAAAAAAACAATCAATGGCATCTCTCATTTTTTATCCTTCTTTCTTTTCCCCTCATATTTTATGTACAGTAACTCACATTTCTCAGCCCACTGTGTAGCTATGAACTGAAATCAAACATTCAGACAGTAAATGAAGCTGCAGTTTGTATTTATAATGCTCTTATAACTATGTATATATATATTATACAATCTCGATCTCTGTTAAAAAAAAGAGGCAGTTCAACAGAAAGAAATCATTTTATTAAAAAATCATGAATGCAACTGCATTCATTCAACCTTAGAAATGTTTTGATGGCTTTTCAGCACTGCAATATATTTAGATGAGAATATGCCATTAATATAAACAGCAGAATAGAAACTATTAAACTAACACAATTTAAAACTGAGCAAACCTGAGTATTTGATTAAAGTTTTTGTACATTCTATACACTTGAACAGGTAACATAGAAGCATAATATTTTTGTTGATTTTTAATTTGTTAGAAGTATTACACTTGAAAAGCTAAATTTTCAATAGTTTGTATTTAGAAATTAGAAATCTGGTCCTGTAGGAGCTTATTTAGTCTGATTTTCCTAGCTGTATTCTGAAATTCAAGAGAAGTCTGAAACAAAAAGCAGTAACGACGCGCACGGTAGGAACTATTGCCTTTGTTACAAAGGAGCACTGCATTTTGCTGAGTTTGAGCCAATGTACATTTGGTAACTTTCAGCAATAAAGACAATATCCCATTCCATATATATTTAATGGATACAAAATTTTCTAGAAGATTTGCAAATAAAACACTATGGTTGCAAAGGTTGTGCATTAATATGTAGCCTAGCCTTTAATGGATGTGTTTATTTTTCTAGACTGAATAATTAGCTGAGCATTTTTCCCCAGAATAACAGTGCATTACACAAACGCAGGGAACTGCTTACAAAAAAACAATTTAAATTATACCTCATATGCAGTCTGTGCAATAACTGTGCTCCTATCTCTAGGATATTAGGGGTAAATTTTCAAAGCAGTGCACAGAACATAATCTTGTTATTTGCTAACTGGATTTGTGTGCTTAAGACTCACACACTGCTTTGAAAAATTACTCCTTCAGAAGATTGACCTGTGCAAGGAACTGAAGTTTTAAACCTGGATTGAAACCTAAGTTGTAACCTAGCTTGGCAGCACTGGCTTGTTCAGTAGAATGACTTACTGTAGTAATATTACCGTTTGAATGGCCAAATTAAAGAAACTAATTCTTATTCTAATCACATCCAGGGGAATTCTGATATGCTGACACCCAAAATTATGGCTCTGTCATTAGAGAGAGAATGAGTGGGAATGTTTTGAAATTTTTGATGTAAATTATGAAATAGACAGTAGCCTAAATGACAAGATATGACATTTTTGTTTTTTTTGATTATACAGTTAAAAGTTTTTAGTACTAGGCTTGATTTCAAGGGTGAATTGCATCAAAGTGGATATAATCCAAATGAAATACCTTTAAGATTCTTACTTCTTCAACTATTAGAGATCTATCATGTCTACTGCATGAAGCCTCATTTTCATGTTAGAACAGATGGGCAAAATTGTCATTAACAGAATCTGACAACTCTAAAACTGAAATATAGATTTAGAAAGGATTCTAATGAATTAAATCAATGTTATTGCAATGAAAGCCAAAAAAATTAATAGTGATTTGTAAAGTTACCCTGTATTTTAACCTCAGTATATTTTAGTCAGTACAATTTTAACATTCACAATACCTTTTCAGATTCATTGTTAATGTCTTACTGCATAATACGCTCTTGTCTTAATATATCACCTGCTCTTAGGAGAGTCGAGGATTTGGGGCTCTGTTCAACCAGGCCAGACTGCGAGGTGCTTAGAAAGATGACACTCTCAAATTTCACTGCATTTTGCCCTGTCCTGCAGCACAGAGGCAGTGGCGCGATGCTGCATCATGCACTTCCAGAGCAGACTCCTCCTATGACTGCACATTTCTAATCAAAATGACTTGCAAGGGCGGAGTTGCTCAAAACTCACTTCAAGCCAAGACTTGGGTTTTGGTAAGCTTCCTTAAAGGATGTGTCATTTACTTCCAGCACACTAGCTCAACAACGAAGTACTTTCCAGCTAATGTGCCTCGATGTATATGTTTTGATTCATTTGCATACATAACTGTTAAGTTTTTTGATACAGCACGTACACAGCCCTGAATGAGGACAAGTGCCTTCACATTGTGCAAGAACACTGCTGGAAAACTCTGGAAGCTTGAAGGCAAGGTATCAGACAAGTTTCAGCACACCCAAAAGTCTTCCCAGGCCAAAAGGCTGCAAACTCTACAAGCTAAACCAGAACCACTCTGCCCATACTTACAAAGCTTCACAGATCTGGTTTTAGCCTAAAAAAAAAAAAAAAAAAAAAAAAGCTTTTTTTTTCCTTGCAGGTAACTGAAATAAGCAATTTTTACATACAGCCCCTTTACTTTTCCAGGTATAGATAGTTTTAAGGGGGGAGGTTTTTGTTTGTTTGTTTGTTTGTTTGAAGGTAAAGCCAGTGTTTTTTTCATATTGCTAGGCTAGGAGTAAAATAAGCAAAACAAAGTAAACTGCATGGCTGAAAGCAAATGCCAGAAATGGGTGCTGAATGCTCTCACCAATCAGCCTGATGGAGAACTCAACAAGAGAAACACGACTTGTGTCACTGGTGATATTAAAATGGATTTAAAAAGAAAAGAACAATACACGCTTGGTGTCTTTTTCAGTAACAGGAGGACAGGAAGATTTCAGAAAGGGGGAAGAATTCAATATTTGAGCTCAATCCTCTAAACCCAATTACCTGCCATTTTTAGCTGTATTTCAAGCCACAACATCATAAAAATGTAGCTTGGCATGTCATGTTTCAGCAACTGCTGTTTATAACATCATGCAAGACCAATAACATATTTGATTGTACAGAAGTATTTATTCAATCGTCTATTTTCCCTAATAAAATCTTGACTAGGTGTTTTCTCCTAGCTGGCTTGTATCACACCTCCCAGTCCTCACTTCTTTGGCATCTCTTCCGGCTCCCTTGTGTTTGTAAGCAGTCTTATCGCATCCTGCTTTTCAGCTTCAGTTGCAGGTGGGTGACAACGGAGACACGAAGGGGGTGCTGGCCGGGTGGCTCAGTATGGGGATATGCACAGGCAGCGGTGGGGAGGACAAAAGGCCAAAACAGCTCCCCTGCTCCTGGGATGGGAGTCACCAAGAAGCAAAATACATCCTCCTCGTTTCTGTTGAGATCCTTAAAGAATTCGCCTTGCAAAACACATTCATTATCCTGGGTCTGGAATTTGCTTAAGGACATAGTCTTAGGAACTTGTCCGACACAACTGAACAGTCATCGGCTGACTGACAGCCAACTGCACATACAGGCATGCAAAATAGGAAACAAACATCGAGTGCCTTGAAAAATAAGATCCGTGGAATAGAAAGAATCACAAAATTATTTCCAAAGCTCAGAGACTTCATAATGAAGGCAACGTTGAAAAGATACTTAAAGAGCATTACAGACAGAGTAAGGGTTTAAAGCACTATTTTTAGTAATGTTCAATAAAACATGCATCTGCTATATGTTTTTGATCTTATGAGGAAGCTTTTCCTCACAACACTACAGCAGGTTTGTCAAACTTCAATCTCATACAAGTCATTTGATTGAAAAGTGCAATAGAGACACAAACTACAGGATCCCACCTCCCAAAATCTTTTTTGTTTCAGAAATTTCTATTTGGATTTAAAGGCTGGGGATCAAGCCAAGTAAAAATACAGCATGTCATCGAAATGGAGATGTTTTATTAAGAGCAATCTCTTGCCAGCAATATCCGTTATTCTCCCCACATGCAGCAAACTTGTGCATACATTTTTTAAATGCAACCAACCTTTGTTTATTAAACAAATCAATCTAAATTAGAAAGTGTGATTTTAATTGCAGCTTTGCATTTATCGAGGCAGTGTGAAGATCTGGCTGGGGATTCACCAGGCACTTTCCCAGGGAAAAAATGCTTCAGACCCTGCGAGCTTCCCAAAGTTTTCCACCGTCTCCTCATGCTGGCAGAGCAACACAGCCAGTCTTTGGATAATCAGCATGCCCTCCACCTTGGCTTCCTCGCTTGTGCATCTGCCTCCCCCTATTTCCATACATCACGTCTGCCCGCGGTGCCAGCCATGCTTCTGAGGCTGGGCTGCCCAGCCTGCAGCTCCTGGACATCATCGGGGCAAGTACCCGGTCCCTGGCCAGGGTCTGGGGCACCCCTGAGCCAAAAACCCTGGCTGCAGAGGGAGGGAAAGGAGAGAGCGCTCGGGCTGTGCAGCACCGCTTGGCTCTGCACAGCGTGCGTGAGCAACAGCTTCCCACAAAATGTATGCGATGCCGTGATCTATTTTGCTGCGTATGATTAGTGCTAGACTAACTGTTCAAAGGGAAGCCAACGCCACCTCACTAATTTAGTCACATACAACATTAGACCTTTGAAATATGCCTTACGTACAGCCTGCATTGCCTTTTACAGACAAATACAAAAACATGGTCAACATTTGCAGTAAAATTATCATAGAAATGCCATCTGAAACCTTATTTCCTTTTACAATGTGCATTTCACAAATAATTTGTATTAAAATTATGTTTTACAGGGCAGAAATAGAAAACAAATACTCCTAGTAATTTAAACAGGCATTTGCATAACATGACTAAAAACGTGGTAGGAGAGAGTTCTGCAGCAGGAAGAGTGAGGTAGAAATACAGATACACTTATTTTAACACCAAATGTAAAAATGCCTTTTAGCTGTCATAATTAGTGAATTAAAGTGTACTTTCATCAAACCCATTCTAACTGAGATTACTATTATTGTTCTTACATGCTGCTTCCTGCTTGTTAAACAGCATAATAGTAGTAACAGGTAAATCACAGATCTCCAGAAAACCTCTTCACTTAAGCATCACCCAAAAATATTACCTTATTCAAGCCTTCACCTTGCAAAAACCAATTCCTATAATGACAAATTGTTATTTACAAAGCCACCCTGTTGCTCAAACTATTTTAAGATTAATTATGCCTGGTGTTTAAAAATCAAGGCCAGGGAGTTTGCAGGAGCAGGCAGGGCTGGGCAGTAGGTGGGTGCCAGACCCCAGGCTGCTCTCAGTGCATGGGTGATGCCCAGGACAGCGTCCTTCACAAGGGGGGTGAAATTTGGGGCACTGAGAGAAGGATTTGCTGCTGGACTACCAAAGGAAACAAAAGCAGCTGCACAGGGATGGTGAGAAGCAGCAGGAATTGGTCCTGCCGGAAGAGGGGTGGAGAGATGCTGTGGTCACATCCTAGAAACCGAAATACGATTGTGAGTGTAATCCAGAGAGGCCACATCAGATACCAACTTCAACTACCCCGGGTTAGATATTTTAAACCTTCTGGTATGAAAGTCTTATATGGAGGACTTCTGTGACAGTCTATAGGAAGTTGCAGTCTCATTTTAAAAAATTGTGCTATTCTCTACTACAGAGATTCTTAAATATTTAAAAGCCTTCTCCATTGGTTGTTCATCAGATTGATTATGATGCATATTTCAGCAGGTTTTTTTTTCTAAAAATGCTCATCAGAGGATCAAGAAATGAGGTATTCTGTGTGCTCTACATTGATTCACACTATTTCATTTTAATTCCAAAATACTGAACTCAGAAAACTGCCAGGAAAACAAAGCAGGAAATGTTTGTTGTTTTGCTGTACATCGCATGTGCTCTATGGTAACCGAGACCACAAAAGAAATGGATGATGCTGCATTCCTCAGCCTATCACTCACCAGATAGCAGGCAGGGGAATAAAAACCAGGAGTACTGTAACTTCCCTTGGAGCACCTGTATGTCTTTTCTTTTAACCCAATAAATATAACCATCAAGTTTCACATGCCACTTGCCTTGCTTGAGCTCTCCCACTCAAATTAAATTCAGTATAATTTAATCACCAACAGACAAAGCCATGCATATCTCCTGATAACTAATCTCAAAAGAGACCAGAAAGTTTTACAAACCTTTGTTAAGGTCTTGGGTTAAAAAGGTCACTTTGCCTTTGCCTCTACCTTTATGAGAAAACTTCAGAACCAGGCAATTTTGTTTAGGTTTTACATTGGAGGATTGGTCTAATGTCTCTTATCACCATATAAATCTGACATTCGTGTCACCTTTGAGGCACTGGTTTCTTCCTGTTATTTTCCATTATAAACTACCGCCACAGAAAATGGTACCAAGAATCATGTCAGTTTATTAGCGATATCTTGGTGATTAAAAGGAAAATAAATTTATTTTTGATGCTACACATTCTCAGATATAGTATCATCAAGACCAAACATTATCCCTCAATCCACAAATGCACTTTAGGACACTGAGGTCTATTTAGCTGGAATGCAACTCGTTACAAAAGCCCATGTACTTTCTTCCCAAGGGCTTCCTCCCAACCAAAGTAAACCTTTATGCCTTCTAAGGATTCCCATCCCCCCTGCATGTTTGAAAATAGATATTAATGCTTATAATGGTTCTAATTTTTCTTTTATTTTTAACTGAAGATCAAGGAACAAAAAGAAGCTTATTTAATTCTGTTAACATTAAAGGTGGGCAGACAATGGTACCTTTCTCATCTCATCAGCAGTCCTAAAGCTGACCAAGAATGCTTATGTTTGAGGTTATGAAACAAGAAAGTTAAAGCTGACCTCTGTTCAAACAAACCACTGCAATTCTACCACTGATGAAAGGTACTATATGAATAGCACTTTTTTTTTTTTTTTTTAAACTCAGCCCATTATCTAAAATGGTGTGAAAAAATGCCCGTGCTTTTAGTGGACACCAGCTTGGTGAGTAAAGATTATTTGGGAATAAAGATTTTCCTAGCAAAACTACGAAAGGTGATTGTGGGCATTAATAAACACTACTGGGGGAGGGAGGGTGACATTTGTAAAGAGCTAATTCTCACCTGAAACAGAATAATTGCAACAGAAAACCAAACAATAAGCATCCTAAACAAGTTGTTTGCTTGCCTCTCCAGTGTGTTTTAAGGACAGACGAAGGGTATTCTACAGAAGAAATAGTTCAGAAATGAAAGAGGCCTCAAAAATAGCCCCAGGAAGATAAAATTAGCTTTTCAGTAGCATATGTCAGTTTTATGCCCCACATCTAAGCAGTTCAAATGAACTTGCACTCAGATGTTATTAGATATTGGTGCCGTGGCATTTATATTTCCAAGTATGCAAAGGACATGTGCACACTAGCAGAAGCACCAGGTCTAGAGGGCACCATTATATTCCTATTTATTTCCCCAGTTACAACAGGCTACAAATGTATGCTATTGATTGTTATTTGTCTCACACCACAGACATACAGCCCTAGAATTTTTATCTTTCCTTTGTAATTTTTCTAGTTTAATATTCTCTGCCATCTAGAGTGCTGCTGGTCAGATTATTCCTAGTTCGCATCCTCTCCCTTCAAACAGTTTCCACCCAAATCTGTATTTGTTACAAAAGGTTAGTGACTAAAATTTCACTCAGGACTTAAAAAATGAAAACTCAAGGTGGAAAGACCAACTGTAGTTAAGAATTTAGAAGCCCCAGAAGTCCATCTTCAGGCAATTACCTTTTGGTTTTTTGCACCTCCCAGTCCACAAGAAACTTGGTGGGCAACATCAGGACACAAAGCCCAGTCACCTCTACTCAGTGTTTGCAACACCAATTGCAGCTCTGGATTGAACAGATACTGATGTTACAGATCAATGAGATTAAGCATGTGCTTAACTTTAATCACAGAAATAAGTCAATTTCTGAATCTGGGCAGCATCACTCATCACTGGGCAGAACTGAGCTCTTTCTGGAAAATTAACACTTTATTTGCTTTCCCATGCTCCATGGTTCACACACACACTATGAAGAAGTTATGTACATTAACAGCTAAGTATAGAACCTGGAGTCAATTATATTCTTCTCTGACAAAGTTTATCATATCAGGGAACAGCCTGAGATTATTGGCATCGTTCAGTCTTTGCTTTGCTGTAACGATGGGACACAAGTCTGCAAAGAGTCAAGTAGCAAAGTGAAATCTGGTCTGAGAACCTGCATGAATTAATATTTGTGTAATTAACCAAGCTGTGTGAATTCCACTGTTGGACTCCGTTTTCCTTTCCATGAACATTCTTTTATACGAAGGTCTGGAATTGAACACTGAATCGCTTTTTCTTCCCCTCGCTAAAAATATTATGGTTAAGGCTGTTGTATCACCAGAATTTAAATTAGGTAGAAATACTCTTGTGCGAAAGATCTGATTATTTTATGAGACCTTTTTTTAAATCAAAGTTAAGCATATTTGACACACTAGGAGAACTTCATCTAAATTACTAATTGTTCAAATACAGACTAAATGCTGCTTCACTGTTTAGTACATCTTCATTAATTATCAGTGTTGAGGAATGCATTTTAAGAAGTTCAGGAAGTTTTGAAGGTCCTTTCTTAGTGATACAGGAAACCTCATAAGTTTTTAAGAATGTCGCCATGATTAAATAAACATTTCACTTTATGCTTTAATTTTAATTCAGCTGAGTTGACAAGACACAAAAAGAGAGCCATAAAGAAGTCTTGATAGGTAAAATTAGCCAGGAAGTAGCAGAACTGAAGAAAATACAAAACTTGCAAATACATTTGTTTTACTCTAATCGCTTAGCAATCATCTGTTTCAGGACATAAATATCTAAGTTAATTTTCAATGCTAGACACCACAATCCTAAAAGGGAAAATGATATTTTTTAAATTGACAAGTTTCAATAAAGTCTGCAAGCATTTTGATCCCACTGAAGGAAACTTTAACTTTTGCTACTGTAGAACAAAGCCCTACTCATCTCCTGATCCATTTGTGTATTACTCATGGAGTCAGATCTGTGATCATTTCAAGAGATCCATTTTTTTGTGGACTAAAGAGAAATACACTGCCATTCCCAAGACCAGGTGCATTAACACAAACACCTTGATCATATGCTGTCAGTACCGCATAGCTTCAGATGTTCAAAGAAAAGGACCAGAGAGCAGACGACTTCCTGGCAGTGCTTACACACCCTAAAATACAGTAGGTTGGTAGAACCTCTTCCTGAAACAGAGTTTGAGGTTTTCAACTCTCAGGCCACATAAATACCTTCTTTATTACAAATCAATTAGTAAAGAGTTGACTTTGCATTACTGATTTTGCCAGGAGGCTCTTACAAAACACAAGTATCAAAGAACAAAAAACCTAGCCTTCAACAGTGCATAAACTGGGAGTAAAGCCTTAGTCTGGAGTCAATCATAGGCTTTAATGGCTCACATTTGCACTGATTCACAGTTGGGAAATAGAAGACTTCACTGAGCACATTGCACAAGAAGCTGATCTCCAGCCTAGCAGTGTTCATGGAGCCTGTGAAATGGGAGTGTGAAAATGCACACTAAGTGCAGTGGAAATAAAATAGCAAAATAGGCTGCAAATAAGTACATTGACCAAATGTGGGTATGGAGGACTTTGTCAACTGTTCGTACATGCCAACATGCTCTGGCCACGACACATCCGGAGATGATCCATCACTCAACAGAATGTGCTTCATGTCCCATGAAGGACAACAGGCAGCAGATAAATCTGGTCTAGTCCATATGGTGTGGAAAAAGCCTTTTTCCCTGGACTAAAGATTAACAGCAATTATCAGAAATCTTAACGGGGGCCAATGTAAAGATAATTCCAAAGTTACAGAAATTCTTAAACGCTTCATCGTGTCCTGTCGTAAAGCAGTAATCATAGGCAAAAGCTGTTTTACTGTTAGAAGATCTACAGAAAAAATAAAAATTAAAAAAATAATAAAAAAGAAGAATACACTTAAAGCAGAATTGGCTTGCATTTCCCAGTGGGCTTGACAGCCTGACAAAGCAGCAGCAATACCACTGCCCAATGTTAAATACGATCCACAAAGACCAAAGCACACAGCCTAGAGGCAGAGCCCAGGACAATGTTTGCATTCCCTTTGAGCCAAAACATTCCACACGCAGGCTTCAGCCTCCCAATAAAACACACCAGAAAGCATAGTGCAGCTGCATTTAACCTCTGATTTTCTTTCAGTCAGAACCTCTCCCTTTTTCCAACTTGCATTTCAGCCTGGGTTTCCCAGCAGTTTTCCCCCTCTTCAGTGAGGGCCAGTCTCCAAAACACTTTGCCCTCATTTTGTTCTTTTTGCTGACTTTTCTATTGCAAAACATTGTGCATCTAAATGCTGGTATATCACAGTTTTATCTATAAATTGTTCAAATGGCTATTTGAAAGAGTTCCAATCACACGTGGTCTTTAAAGAGCTTGAGGAGATGGGTAGGACTTGCTTGGAAGGAAGCAGAAGCATTGCCTGCACCAGCAGGTGGTTTGGACTGGCTCCTCAGGAGCAGTAGGGCTGGACACCAGGAGGCATCTGAGAACTGCACCATGACTTCCTGCAGCCCTTGGTCACATCCACGATGGGCCACAGCACCCACAAGTCGGTCAGTAAGCTCCCAGAAAGGCCCCAGCCTACAGCAGTGCTAATCAGAACAGGATGGGAACAGGACAGCCAGCAAGCCCAAATTCCCTCCATGCCTTGGTGGGGCAGGATGACCCACAGCACACAGGGGCTGACCGTGGCTATGTGTTACTCCCCAAAGCTGCATGCATTCAGGCACATACAGAGTGTTTCTGAATATACATACAAAAGAGAAACTACAGTAAGAAAACAGTCTGCTAGAGAGATTGTATGAAATGAAGAAGCATGCCAAAAGTGCTTCGTGTTTAAAATCAGCATACATAGCACTGCCTCAGGTAGAAAGAAAAGTCTCGAGAATCCCATTTAAAGTTCTAATCGAGGTCTTCATTTGTATTCTAACTTGTGGAGCCGGATCCTGAAACATCCAAGGAACAAGAATCAGGTAGAGAATAGATGGAGGCCCAGGCTGCAGTCCCACTACAACACTCTCTTGGCACACCACAGACACCTGGGCTGGGACTTCACCCAACCTGCAGCACCACAAAGCATGGAAAGCATCTCACCAATGAGGCTGGTGACATACAGCCACCCCCACAACAGACCAAGCATCAAGGTTTCATAAAACAGCAGTTTTAATTCTCTTACATGCCTTTTTGTCTCCCTGCTTTTAACCTTTGGAACTCTCTTCAGTGCTAGAATACGTCATTATATTTTTTAATACAATGCCAGAAGGCCCATGTCCACCCCTGGTATAGGGTGGACCACAGCAGTCAGCCTAGAGCACACGATAGCTACTATCCAAAGGAATAACGCAGTTTGGATAGACACACCTAACACTAGCTGGAAACACAGAAGTTCACATATTAGCATCATAATGTCAACCAGGCATTCACCAGGTGGGTGAAGCAGCTACTGAAAACAGGGCGAGTTTCTTTACAACCAAAGTGGGACCACCTACTCAAAGTATTCCCATAATGTGGGACACCACTGCCGACACAGCACTCACCACCTGCCCAGCTGACTTTGGAAACAGGGCTCTTGCCTTTTTCTTCCCCTCTGTTTTGCTTCAAGTTGCTTTTAAAGGTCATTATAGTTGAATAACTATGGACAAAATCCAGCACACCATCAAAGTGGCCTTCCTAACAGGTGTTTTATACACCACAAAAAGAAACGTCTAGTCTGTTGAAGAGAGCCCCTGCAGTATGTTTCAAATAATTCCTTCTCCATTTATTGTTTAAAGAATGACTACTTTTAATCAGTATAGAAAAAAATAAACAAGAGATCAGTATTTTTCATTTTGTATTTTTAAATGGATGCAGATGAATAATCAAGAGGAAATCTCAACACTTTGTTCTTATGAATGATCTCAGACTGAAAATACCCACTGTACTCTTGTTATTGTCAAACATACAGCAATTAAGAACACGGTCTTAGAGATAAATGGAGTAGTGATTAAGAAGGTGGTCTTAAGAGATAAATAGAGCAGTGATGCTTCACCTCACTGTTCAAATGGGGGTTTCAATAAAGCGATGCTGACTTTTTGCAGAGGAATGATTTTGCTGGCTTTGGGCTTTAGGATACCAGCCACCCAGAGAAATCGTTTGACATCAGGATGAGATCTACTATAGGTAGCACTTAACCCTTTAAGACTAGACGATTAAGCCAGTTGACCAGGAAGAGAAATTAGTTTTAACACCTGGAAAAATTCAAAAGACTTCCAATCTTCTCATTCCTGGGTTATTCTCATTTATAAGTGCAGACAGGAACTTTTATACAGATTTGGTTTCTACATTTGACTGGAAAAAAAGTAAATTTATACTGAACTGAAACAGAAAGCACAAGTCCTGGTGAGGAGACCATACTGAACCATCACAAAAATGGACTAACAACCATTTAAACTAAAGGTGCAGAAACTGGACGTCTTAGTGACTCCAGGACAGAGAAATGTGTATTCAAAACCAAGGTTAGCATTCATTAGAAACAGAGACTATTAACAGGATATATAATAAAACAATTTTGGAAACTAACAGAAAGAATCGTGTACCAGAACTAAAGAGAGTGACACATCTTTAAAGCATTTGATACCTTGGGTGGTTTAGGAAATATACGTTATACTGCAGGATTGGTCCCTTCTTCAGTGCCAAGCGTGAAATGAGTGTGCTGGTCTGGTGGCCATGTGCAAGGCTCGGGATCAGAGAGCAAACAATCAGTTGGCTATTCTGCTGTGAAATAGCAAACTGTTTATTCTGTTGCTAATGTAGGTGTGCCCTGTGAAGTCTTCCTTTCAGATGGCCCATGCTCTTCACTGGCTATTTCCAAAATTGTATCTTGGCCACAAGGCACAATTACAGCAGCTAAAGAGCCCCAGAGTACACCAGACCTAGAATACACTTCCAATGTAGCAGTTTAAAAAAAAAAACAAAAGAGTGTAAGAGAAGAAAAAAGAGACCATCTTTATCTAGGAAGGAAGATAATCTCCCACCCTCAGTACAACTTCTGCTTTTCATGCCATGACAGTGCCATCAGCACTGTGCTCAGGGTTGTCATCCCCATCTCTGATATACAAAACATTCCGGCTTCACCTTTGTCATCCTGGGTGGTCCTCAGATGAGCAAACTGAGCAAAGCACCAGTCCTCTGATATGGTGGTTACTATTATTGATTTAACTGGTTTGCTTATTCCCATGTTTAATTGGCTATGTTAATAGCATTTTAATCCACAATTCACTTGTATGTGGCTGATAACGCAGCACTTGTGTGGCTGCCGCAACATCTTCTCACCATTGCTGTCTGTCATCAAGGACCAAGCCAGTACTGTGATGCTAACTGACAATCCCAAATGTTTTGTTTAATTGGGTATAATGTAAACTATACTGTACAATTTCACAGTAATGGCTGATAAATCTTTTATTAAATAGACAAAACCATGAAAAACCTTTAGTCAAATAGCAAAGATTTCAGTCATCTTTTAACACCAGTATTTAGCATGTCTAAACATTCAAACATGATATTAATGAGAATTGAGTAAAGAAAATTGCTGGTGAAGTTGGAAAATCCCCTTTCAAGTCTATGCCAAGCAGTATATTGCCAGAAGACCACGCAACACGATTACCCAAGGTACTCATGCTTAGAAATGCCCTCTATCACAGAGAAGACCACTTCATCTCCAGACACATTCTGCTGGTCTGTCACAAACAGGCATTCACCCGCGAGACATTTCCAGAGAATCGTGGTCAGCAAGAGACAAGTATGCTGCGAGTGCCTTTGGGCTACCCATCCTCCCAGCGGATCTGAGGCCCAAGAAACACAATTCAAACAGAAAACACCAAGACATTAAACAGGACCTCTCCTTAGGGCCTGCTCCTGCCCAGGCAATGAACTCGGCCTGCAGCAGCTCGCGGGGCCCGGTTTTGCCCAGTTCCAGACCTGCCCCAAGGGGGGAGGTTTTGCCCAAGGCCCCGACGTTGCTGCCTGCTGCCCACCCAGCTTCGTCAGGGAGCCAGCACCCGGCACAGGCACAGGCAGAGCCCTCAGGCCACACACAGCTCTGCCCAGCCTCTCAACCCCACCACTAATGGGGGCACTGTGTACTGCCGAAACGCTGCACAGTTTTGGACTTCTTAATCTAAGCCTGTCCCCCTCCAGCCTTCCGCTCCAGTCTATCTGACCGCCCTTCCCTTCATTTGTCTCCCATGGGACAACCCTTCCTTCCCCTGCCAGTCCTCTGCTGTCTTCATCCCTCTTCCACAGTCTGCCTTCTCCTTCTGTCTCCCTCTGCTCCCAGATTAATAATTTAACACAGGGGTCAAAAAGCAAAGCAATGCTAAATCAATTTGGCATCTGTATACTTAATGACATCAGATGCCCTGTTTAACTACGCAAATACTTAACTTTGGACAATTTCAGCCTCCTTCTAATGAAAGTTTTGTATGGGTGACTGTTGTTTCCCAGAAAACGAGCTTTGAGGGAGAGGAGAATTTCATAGTAGGAAACTACAGAGCAGAAACCATCCTACCATGTATTTTGTGGCAGGAAAATGACACAGGAGTGTGTTACAGCTGCTTTCACAGAATGCACTCAATGTGATAATCAGGATCAGAAGTATTTTACAAATAGGAAAGTTTCAGTCCCCTGTACGAAGCCCAGCTGGCAGTCCGGCGCCACATCTAAGCAGCCCTGGCTGTGAAACTGGCAATGGCAACATGCAGGCACAGCCTGGCTGCACCTCTCCCAGGAAGGGAGCAGGATGCGGGCAGTGACACCTGCCACAGATGGGGACCATCACTACCACAGCCACCCTCTCCTGCCCCAGAAGGAGGTTGGGCACAGCCACTCTTGAATGTAATGATGGATTTACTGATTCCCACCTCCACCTCACACCAGCAGGGTTAGCTTTCACAGCAAATGCATTACAGAAAGTGTAAAAATGTTCAGCAGACAAGGTTTTCCATGGTGCTTGGATGTCTCGGTATGTTCAGAGGCTGTGCTGGGGAATTTAAAAGGTCAACCCCATACAGAAGGGCAGACGGGATTTTCAAAGTGGTGATAAAGGTGGGAGAAAGGAGTAAAAATACTCACTGGCTTTTTGAGATAGAGGGCAAAAAAAAACTAGAAAGAGTCAAGATCATGGAGAATTGAGAGGGAGAGGGACTTTCCAGTTGTCTCTAAGAGGAGAGAAAGCATACGAGGATTTTCAAGAACAAACATAACACACACATACATGCACATACATACCCTCATTTCTAGATCATGGAGAGAAGGCAAGCTGCTGCACTGTGTAGAGATTCAAAACGTAGAAAATCAATTGTAAATCACGAGTTCTGGATTCTTTGAGATGAAGTGTAATCTGATTTACAATGTTACAAAAAGAAATTAAAGTTAATTCCAACATGATTGTGGGTATACCACAATTTAATATAACCATGCTGTGGCCTTTAAATCTCTGCATTGCAATATGCCAACAGTCATTACTTCTTTAAGTTTCATATTTTATTTTAAACTATAAATTGGAAATATCACATAGCTTGTTATTTACGTTTCAGAATTAGGATCTTTGCTTAGAAACACAGTGCTCTATGGTGTAATAAGATTATTGTGCAACTACCACACAGTTCGGGTAGTTATAGGCACTCCACTTCACCTCATCATTTTTTCTGCTTAAATATTATGCCACATTCTGATTAATACCAGACCAATAAAATCATCTTAGCAATCTGGTTAGAGTCTTTTGTCTACCCAGATGGCCTGCAATGTTAATGTGTGACAATTTCAACAATGAACTAGGACTGTTTTATGGAACCAACATTTGTTCCACTGCTTTTTCTTCTTAGGCTCAGAATTTTGACACAGATGGTACAAATTACTCAAAAAACAGAAATGTTCATTTAGAAGGCTTAAATATGTGGTTTTACTCAGGCCATCCGAATCTTTTACATTTACAATTCAGTAAATTTACTAACAACCCTGCTGTAATTAAGGTCTATAAAAATCTTCCCTCCTTTCCTGCTTGCTTTTCCCCTTACATATCTACAGCATTTCATTATGCCTCCAATTTATTAATATTTATTCCAGTTCTGAAATGTTTTTAATTTTGGAGGATTTACACTGTTCAATCTTGCATCCGATTCTTCATACCTTTCTAATTATGGGGAAGGGAAAAAAAAAAAAAAACATTTAATCTGTAACCACATATTAATCGCCCTAGAACCTACACATTTCTAGATCTTAAAGGAGCAGAAAAAAAGAAAAGATAGAAGAATGTCGATGGCTTCTGGCCAAACTGCACATCATTTTCAGTTAAGAAGAAGAATTTATAATCCTGACTTTCCATACAGATACTCAGGAAAGAGTAAGATATTCCTGAGAATTTACAACACAGAGAAAAAAGCAACGGGATTCCTATTAAGGGAAAAAAAAATCCCAGACTAGAGACAGATGCATGAATAGTTTGACTGAGTCTATAAAGACACGGGGTTATTGTGTAAACCTCCCAGAGGAGAAAAGAGTTAACGCAGAGCAACTACTCCAGAGCTTTTGCTGCTGCACCAGAGAAGACAGAGCCAGCACAGGCTGTGCTGCCCTGCATCTGGGCAGGTTCACCTCCCGCAGCACCAGACCGTGCCAATGCACCTCCCACAAGAGCACCATGACAGCTTTTGTGCCCACACCCAGGCACCTCTAGACAAGCAAGCCACGCTGGGGGATGGCCAAAATGACTGATCCCACACCAAGGTGAGGAGCACGAGCAGAAAACCAGAGCCCTTGCAGTGCCCCAGCCCCAGGCAAGCCTCAGCTCCCCTGGGTTTCCTTCAGCCAGCGGTGGCTGTAGTCTGTGATAGCCTGCGTGCTCCCAGGAAGTCTTTGGGGCTCATGGGGAGGCCATGCTGCAATCATCCCGGGTCCTGGGTGAATCACCCCAGCAGGGTTTGCGTTTGGGGCACCCACCAAAGACAGCTCGAGGCACCCACAAACCTGGCACCATCTCACGGTGGTGCAATTGCTAACGACAGTGGGTGCATTCCTTTCGGTGCCTACAGCCAATGCACCTGAACACTGCCTTCCTTTGGCAGTTACTGCACCTGTGTGTGGCTTCAGCATCACTTAGATGTTCTTGTTTCTGTCCCAAAATGTCACTGTACTACTTCAGTGTTTTTTTTTTTATTTATTTAAACAAATAATTTCAACATTAAAATCAAATTAAAAATAAAATAAAATAAAAAACCACGACTGTCCTTTTGCAATCCTTGCAGAAAGTGCAGTATGTGCGATGCTCCAATTCATTATGATATTCTATTAGATCTGCCAACAGAAAGTGCATTTTGAGTTTCTAAATGTTGTTTCCATTAGAATCAATCACTCCGTGCAATTAAGCCAATAGTCTCTCACCATTTCTGCTGTTATGAGCTAAACCATCCTAAATATATTGACAGCTGTCTCCTATAAGATGACACAAATTAGGTTGAGGGGGCATAAGCCTAAATGTCACCAGTGGGAGGACATCAGTTATTCTTTCAGAAATCTACCTAATTTTCATACCCCATAAGGCATTCAGTAGACTTCCTTTGCATTGGCAGCATGCAGTAATCAATGTTTTGCATATTACAATCAATAACATGCTTAAATGTTTAAGTTTTGCATTCTTTTGCAATAAATATTGATATATTACAAACTATGTAAAACTGTTCATTGGACTTTTTGTTTGCAGTATGTACTGTATCATTCAGCAAATAAGTGAGCTAAATATTGTTTGTTACAAAACAGATGTCACATGAAATTATGCCATATGTGCTATTAAACATTTTTCTTTTTTTTTTCCTTCCCCCTTTTTTTTTTTTTTACACTGAAAACCAAGATTTAGTTTCAGAAGTGAGTGTATTTGGCTTTACAAGGTTTTGAAGCATGAAAGCAACATCTCTGAAATATTTTTAAACCTGCTGTGCAACCTGTAATCCAGTTTTGTAAGTGGAATCTGAGTGTTTTATATGTAGATATCCTAAAATAAAGAAATATGCTAAATGTGTGATTGCAATACTACTTCTCCACAGGTTCTGCTGATTTATCAAAGAGGCAAATGAGAAATTTCTACAGTTTCACCATACCACCTAAGTTTCAGGACTTTTAGCACATCAGTATCTTTAAATAGAGATACTTGAACTTGAAAATGAATATATACTTTTCACCTAGCTAAAAAATTTCACCTAGTGGCTATGAAAAATTCTCTGTAGATATTTTTTATTGGAATCTGAGAATACTGGGTGCATGGGGATCACGGAGGTCGAGGATGGTCAATGCAGACCTACTTTGGAGTGAAACATAAAACCACTAACTCTGCATGAGGAAAGGGAATGCCTTCTGCGGTTTGACTTTAATTGATTTTACAAAACCATGTATGTATAAGCAGAGCAATCTATATCTCCAGACTTTGAAAGTGCGAACTCCACAACCGAACGAGCAGAATGCAGGAAACATGTTGCTAAGAGCTATACAGTAAAACAAAATCTGGTTGCCACAAGAAGAGTGACATTGGCATCAGAGGCAAAGGCACTTACACCCACAAATGGAAATACAGCATGTTGGGAAAGCTAGAGGATGAGGAGCAGATGCAGCAGCACAAGGAAAAAAACTCAAAGTAAAGATCTTCAGATTCCATATGTAGTTTTCTTTCTCTTAGTCATCAAAAGCAGGAAGACAGGGTAAACAAGAAGGGAGATAAAGAAAGGAAGGTGACGAAAATATTTTCTTCTATTTTTCCACCCCAAAGGCAAAATACTTGCATACATTTCTAGACGTGCTATCTTTGTAAGTCTTCTCTGTAATACAAATAACTAATTGCTTGCCAACAAGCATTAAAACTGGGAGGAAAAGTCCTTGATCTCCCAGCTTGATGGAGATTCCTGAGGCTTCTAATCTGTTGGAAAAAAATGTGAATAAACTTTAACACTTCAGTGGATGGAGTCCTTCATCTAGTACTACGAAATTCCAATGTGAAGGCAGACAAAATCATTGTAGAGCCTGAAACTCTGCTGCACGGCCAGGGGAAGCTGCCTTTCCCAGGTCATACCACCCTCTGTACCATATCACCTTTTCAAATTTTCTGAAGCATAGTGTCACCTTGTTCACATCCCATTTCACAAGTTCACTTAGACGGAGCATTTGTAGAAAAAACGCAGATGGGGCAACCATGAAGGATCTCTGCCGTGCCTCATTCACACCACCGAACACATGGCAGTCAGATAAATACTGGTTTATTGGCTTACCGAACCGCGAGCTTTTCCCCCACAGAGAAGTGATCCCAGCACAGGGACACGACACACCGCCAACATCTCCAACAAGCCAGCCCACCGGCACTACTCTAGGTGAAATCCAGGAGGATGAGAGCCCTCGCTGGTTTGGTGCCCACCCCAGAGGTGTGGGGCCGGCAGGGGCACCCAGAGCCCTGGACCACAGGGAGTGAGTCCAGCTGTGCCCCTGGATGTCCCTGCCACCACAGCATGAAGACGGCACCTGCGGCCAACATGTCCCCATTGGGTCCACCCTGCAGCTGCCATTTTCCCAGATTTCCTGGTCTAACATGCCTTGGCTAAGACTAAACAGGGTTTTCATCAATAGCCCATGAGTCAAAGTAGGAGCAGATCAAGCATTTCCCTGGGTTAAAGCATGACCACAAAGGATGTCAATGGTGAACAATCAAGATCAGCTGTACCACGGGAACCTGTGGCAAATCCTGAGTTTGTGCAGGATACTTAGCAAAGAAAACATGCACATCTTCATAAAAATATCAAACTCAGCTTTTTCCTCTGAAAAAATAAACTATTTTTTACCCCGACATCTAGCATAGGGCAAGATTATTTTTAAATGATGTAGCAATGTGCCAGTATTTGGAGTGATAGATTCTTTATAAATGCCAAAGATCTGAGAGGAGAAAAGCTTACAGGCAACCCTACGACCTCCGATTAAATGCAAACGTGATTGTAAAATCTCTCTCTCCTCCCTGCCTCCATGTTGCACCCTTTATAGCAAAATGTTTAGCACACGATAAAAATAGCTAGATCTTTCAAAATCTTAGAAGACAGGTTCTGCAATGTTTTTCTTTAAATGTTATATTTTCTTAAAGGCAACATAATGAGGTCAACCGAAGCTGGATTCAAGCTGATAAACTGTGCTTAGGAGAAACCAGAGGTTGAGCAGGGGGGGTTCTTGCAGAGGAAAACAAAGAGAATGATTGCAAAAGTCAGATCTCAAAATGTTAATCAGATTCAGAAACATAAAACATGACAATTTAATGGTGTTTGGTTAAAACTGGAGAATTTTAAAGTTCTAAATATCTTACATTGTATTCTAATACTTTTTTAATTATTAGATATAAAATGCTTACAATTTTCAGTGAAAATTAGACTTGGTAATTTATATTTCTTGTTTATACAGTACAATTTGCTGATGAAAAAATGTGCTAAACTTATTGATTCATGACCATAATTGTTTAATTATTTATCATTGCGGAATTATATTAGCATTTATAATAATGCAGATGTGCACAAAGGCTAAGAAGTCATATACAGCTTTTGTTTTTGTGTTTGCTATGCTGAAATTAGGTTGATCCAGGTTGTGTGCATACTGCATATTGTAAGTGTTGCAACTCTGCATCTCTCAGTTTTACTGGAGTTACAGCAGGTCTAACCAATAGCCACAATAATGAAAATGCCCCGATAGCTAATAAAGTATATAAATCCAAAGCTAACAGCATCACAAAAGAAGTCTCTTCTCAGCTTGATTCTTCTGTTACTATGATGTGCATTAAATTCAGTGCAACACCTGCACAGCTGTTGGCTTCATACCACCCACAGCAAAGGAACAGCTCGTGTACGGCACAAGGGAAGCCAGTGAGCTGAGCACCACAAAAAATTACAACCATTTAAGCTGAGGCCGAAATCTTCTGCATGATGCCACTTAAAGAGGAACATAACTCCCGATATGAGAGAAATGCATTCCTTTAATTTTCAACCTTATTTTAAGGGATCGTAAACTCTGGAAGAAAATGACAGATGCCTCACTTCAGTCTCTCCTCCCCTCTGTATGCAAAAATCACAGAATCACAGAATCATCTAGGTTGGAAGAGACCTCCAAGATCACCCAGTCCAACCTCTGACCTAACACTAACAAGTCCTTCACTAAACCATATCACTAAGCTCTACATCTAAACGTCTCTTAAAGACCTCCAGGGATGGTGACTCAACCACCTCCCTGGGCAGCCCATTCCAATGCCTAACAACCCTTTCAGTAAAGAAGTTCTTCCTAATATCCAACCTAAACCTCCCCTGGCACAACTTTAGCCCGTTCCCCCTCGTCCTGTCACCAGGCACGTGGGAGAACAGACCAACCCCCACCTCTCTACAGCCTCCTTTAAGGTACCTGTAGAGAGCAATAAGGTCGCCCCTGAGCCTCCTCTTCTCCAGGCTAAACAACCCCAGCTCCCTCAGCCACTGCTTGTAAGACTTGTTCTCCAGACCCCTCACCAGCTTCGTTGCCCTTCTCTGGACTCGCTCGAGCACCTCCATGTCCTTCTTGTAGCGAGGGGCCCAAAACTGAACACAGTACTCGAGGTGCGGCCTCACCAGAGCCGAGTACAGGGGGACAATTACTTCCCTAGCCCTGTTGGCCACTGCTTCTTATACAAGCCAGGATGCTGTTGGCCTTCTTGGCCACCTGAGCACACTGCTGGCTCATCAAATCTATTCTCTCAAGGAACTACAATAAGACCGACATACATCCCTTTCTTGAAAGCCGCTAAAATAGCTTTGCCATGGGCTTCACATGGAATTTGTAACACTAAGTGCATCTTTCTGGACTCATACTTTTGAGATATCGATAGTCAAGGTTCCCTTTGCCTGTCCCCTCTGCGCTCTTTTCACCTAACACTATTTACTAACACTAACACTATTTACTGGTGATACCTTTTCATAATTAAGAGCCCGTATCAAAGCAGTTTTAACACCATTTAAGCAGCTTTTCTAAGGAATCAAATCTAAATGAAAAGGCAAAGTATAAAAATGCTCCATCTTCCACTGTGCATAACTGATTTGCTCTGCATTTCATCCTCAGGGAGAGGTGCAGATTCCAAAAGACGGGGAAGAAGGACCATTCACAAAAGCAGCACCACACAACCAGCGAGCACTGCATGTCTATTTTACATCCACATGTGGTAAGTATCTCTAAAAGCACCCTGCTGGCTACGCTCCGGCCATTTCTGCAGGATTGTTTATCACAATTCACAGAAGTGAGTATTTAACCTACTGACTCCTGCATCACATCATGGGCCAGGTATTTGTTTCTTTTGTTAGATTAATATTGGTGACAGAATAACACACTCATTAATGGAGATAATGATTATACAGTGAGGTAGAATAACAATTCTTCCAACATACTGTACAAAGGAGTCTTCAACTTCATTAATTAATAAAATTTATTAAAGAATACAAGAAAATCAAGGAAAACACATTTTTGTTAAGCAGCTTCTCAGATGCGGATCATTTGCTCAGCAACTTTAAACATACCAGCTCATTACAGCAAGGCTGCACGTGCCACACAGAGGGACAAGGGACAGGAGAACACACCAGCTACGTGTCCCCCCCATCAGTTAGCAGGGGCAGAAGCCCCCTGCAAGGCTGTGAGGGGCTGAAGAGTACAAGACGTAAATTTAGTTCTGGCTACCAACATGCTGTCATCAGCTGTCCAGGGGACTTACTGGCTTTGCTTAGCAAGGTAGTACAGGGTTGTTCACCTGTGCCTTCAGTATTCAAACAGTTTTACAGGAAAAGAGGTTGCAAGAAAGAGGAAGGTTACTATGTCTGCAAGATTAAATTCCCTGAATTCACACACATGAATTTGCATTGTATTTTTGACCTTCTGTTCCTCTGCTATAAGAAAATAATTGATCAGAATGCCATGCAGATAGATGAATAAGAGGATAATTAGGATATGCCTGAATGTTGTAGACATGCCACAGCGGCCACGGGATAGAAGGTATCTCACTGTACTTTGCATACCCTGCTTTGTTCAAATGTAGATGCCTTTTGGAAAATTATGATGAATTGAGATCTATTTTTATTGACCTATTTTCTTCACCTTAGTTGGTGTCATATCTACATTCAACCAGAAGTGGCTGGGAAGACCAAATTACTAATAGTTAGCCCCCATTTCAAGTTTGAAGTACTATTTAGACGCCAACATCTACCCATAATCCAGACAAACATGTCTAACAGGTAGGAAGTGAAGAACTATGCTTTCATGTGATATTCATGGCCTTACCAATGTTTGCTGCAAAACTTTAGATATCTGACAAAAAATATAAAACTTAAATTTCATCTAATATTTCTCCCCCTCACTCTGTTCTTGAGATAGAAGGAACTTTGTAACCAAAGACAGCAAGGCAACATCTAAGGAAGATGTTTTGAGGTTTATTTTGTTTCCTGTTCAGGACACAGTATAGTCACCAGCAAGTCACTTCTGAGTGTCAGAATTTATTATTTTTCTTGGCTGTCCCAATGGAAACTGAGCTCACTTGTTGCAGAAGAAGCACTTATGACTCCTAAATCCTGACTCAATATTTCAGTTTATGTATTTTGAAAATAACAATCACCCACCAGTTAGTCCTTATTAAATGATTAAATGTTGTATAAAGTCACTACATTTATACAATGCTGATGCGACCCATTAGTCTAAATACTCCTTTCTCCCCATAAGCTTCACTCTGGAGCAAGAGTACTTGCAGTGAAGCGCCATAACTGCACGAATTTGGACTTTCTCCTTAAAGCTCATGTCCCCAGACTCAGACAAAGTCCTGCAGGAACTACCCCAAGAAAACACTGAGCTAAAATGCTTAATAAAAAAAAATGAGGTGGAATTGAAATGAATTTTTGCAGCAATCAGTGCAATGATTCAATGTTTCCTTGGAAAGCCTGGCTCCTCTCCTCCCAGGTTGCCCTTCCCTTTTTCCCCTCATATTTTCATCAATTTAAAACTTAAATCACCAAAACAATTGTGTGACTTTCAAAAATGCTTGAAATGTGTAAGCGTGAAAATACATTTTGTGTGGCTGTGTGCAACCATGAAACATTTGATTAATGAAGAGATTGAAGCTGTATCTGTTTTGTAAGTTGCCTGGCTCTGTTGTCACCAGGGCCGTACTCCCACAACTTTATAATGGCAAATAAGAAAGTATGACTGGAGTACAATGCATAGGTTTTGTCTTTCATTAGAAGGATTATTTTTCATCATACTAGATCTTACTTTTCCTGTAAAGTAACTCTTTGAACTAAAGCCTACATTCCTCTTTTCTTCCCACACCAATCTCCTACTTGCCAATCCTCATGATTCACACATACATGGTGTTTTCCCTAAAGCTTTTCATAATTACATTGCAATTAATTCCTTAAATTAAAAAGTGTTTTGAGAAGTCAAATGTAGAGGCAACCTCAGAAATATTGCCAATTTAACCTAACGGCCTCCAAACCAAAAGGTAATGAACAACAGATAAAAATCACTTGAAGAAAGCCTCCTTACGCATAAGCCAACATCAAGCTTCTGGGGAGCCTGTCTGGTGGTGGTGAATGCTTGGCTGCAGCAATGCTACTGTTCATAGTGGTTTCCAGATTTGAGCATGGGGAACACACTGTGAAGTTGTCCAGGTATCGGCCAGTCTTGCTGCACAGATCCCATGAACTTTATACTTCTTCAGCACAGGAAGGTACAGGCCCTGACCCAAGCCCACAAAGGGAAAGTGGTAAAATCTCAGATCTTCCATTCTCCAGATGGATGCCTTGTCACAGACCTGCAGATCCCAGACCAGTCTCTTGTTTCTGTAACATCCCACCCCACAGGACTTCCCAGAAAGCCTGGGCTTTCCACTCATGCTACAGCTTGCACCCACAACCAGCTGATCTCTCTCTTCGGCTCCTTCAGTCTCCAAATGGGAGGTTGATGCCACATTCACAAAGCCCATGAGCAGCCATGCAGTCCTTAACACGTTGCACTCTCAGATGATGGTAACTCAGCATGGGAGAGCCCTTCTGTCCTTCTCCCCCACCGGGAGGAGCACCCCTTTCTGGTGATACCAGAACCAAATGCACTGATGCGCCCAGACAGAAGTCAACATCAGCTTGGAGAGAAATGCCACCCGCACAGCACAGAGCACATTGTGCACACAAACGAACACCTTATACACTTCAAAATGAGCAGGAGGCAGTGAATTTATCATCTTCTTTGCAGAGAGGGTACCCTGCTTCTTCGGTCTGTTCACAAGCACCTCCTGGACTTAGAGTCCAGAAAGGGCTGCGTTTTAACGGAGCCAAATTTAATTCACCACATAAAATAAATCAAGGTAAATAAACAAAAACCTCCTTTTTCCTACGCCTGATAGCAGTAAACTCACTGAAGGCCTTTCCAAAATGGAGCAAGCAGAGGCTGAGCCATCTTTTCTGCACTGGTCATCTACAAAGCCCCACCGGGGCAGTCCTGCCCTCTAAACCAGCACCAGGTTACATCCAGGTCAGGCTGATTTCAGAGGCTGCACAACACCGAATCAGGCTCTCAGGCTTTTCCTACAGGGCACAACTCCCACTGCGATGTGTAAGAGGTAGCCCAATATTCTTATCAGACCCCAACAAGAACTGGAACTAAAGAGACAGCGGAAAAAAAAGAACCTTTTAGGAGATCAAGCACAGTTTTGTCAGGGAATAATAAGGGTAAAACATGAGATATCTTAATCTTTATCCCGTGTTCAGACATTTATAGCCAAAAAGCAAGGAACAATATCTGAAATGTTCGAAGAATACTATGCCAGCACTTATCTGGTGACACTTGAGATGAAGAAGATAATTGAAAGGATGATTGCATTGGGCTTGTTGTACTCCATTGATAAGAAAGGTTTTAGAGAGCCCATTCAGTATGCTCAGCCATGATACAAAATGCCAGGAGAAAACACAGTATTGCGGCAGTGACAGTACCTCGGATCTATGAAACGTTAAAATGAAAGATAAAGAAGGCTCTGAAAGAAGCAATATTGAGCACAGCTCACTTGACGACAAACATTTGGATGAACGTCTAGACGTCGGAATACCTCTTAATCACTGCCCACTGGCTGTCAGCCTGCATTCCCATGCAAAAATCTGCCCATAAGTTAGAATCCTTTGCATTTCCCCCTTCGATAAAGGCCAATAAGAAAAACACCACCAGCCAGAATCATGCATGGCTGTTCTCTCGGGATCTGCCAGAGGGGCTGACACGAGGTCCAAAACCAGGAAAAACACGAGGTGATCACTTGTTTTGCTGCTCTATTTATTAAACATCTCTTGCTTGATTATAACTAAGCACTAAGTTTTTGCAATACTAGCAAAATCTGTAACGGTTTCTATAACTCTCATGATATTCTAAGCTAACTTCAGAGGCAGAGCAATTTACCAGAACTGCAGCTTAAACAAGTTTGAATTTCATTTGCTATATATATGAAGAGAATGCTCTTACTGAAAAAAGAAATGCATGAGCGCACATTAAAGCAGAGCTTTGATTCTGAACTCTTTATCCTGAACTCTGAACAATGGATACTTATGAATCATTTGCGCTGCATACTGAAGCCTTTTGAACTGGTAACAAGAGAAATCAGTTCTGCTAATGCATCTCTCATCCCAGATCTCTCACTCATCCAGATTTTAAATCTGAAACTTAGAAGAATAAAACCAGTTTTTTGGAAGGACCAAGAGTATTTTAGAAAACAGACTGGTCAGACAGGAGGAGAATTTCTGGATGGGGCAATAAGTAGATTGTGTACAGGTTCTGATATTCAAGACCAAATGTTTAAAATAAATAACTGAATAATGTGGGGAAGAGGCTTTACAAAATCACAGAATCACACAGAATCACAGAATCACCTAGGTTGGAAGAGACCTCCAAGATCACCCAGTCCAACCTCTGACCTAACACTAACAAGTCCTCCACTAAACCATATCTCTAAGCTCTACATCTAAACAGCTCTTAAAGACCTCCAGGGATGGTGACTCAACCACTTCCCTGGGCAGCCCATTCCAATGCCTAACAACCCTTTCAGTAAAGAAGTTCTTCCTAATATCCAACCTAAACTTCCCCTGGCGCAACTTTAGCCCGTTCCCCCTCGTCCTGTCACCAGGCACGTGGGAGAACAGACCAACCCCCACCTCGCTACAGCCTCCTTTAAGGTACCTGTAGAGAGCGGTAAGGTCTCCCCTGAGCCTCCTCTTCTCCAGGCTGAACAATCCCAGCTCCCTCAGCCACTGCTTGTAAGACTTGTTCTCCAGACCCCTCACCAGCTTCGTTGCCCTTCTCTGGACTCTCTCGAGCACCTTGACGTCCTTCTTGTAGCGAGGGGCCCCAAACTGAACACAGTACTCAAGGTGCGGCTTCACCAGAGCCGAGTACAGGGGGACAATCACCTCCCTAGACCTGCTGGCCACAGTGCTGCTTATACAGGCCAGGATGCTGTTGGCCTTCTTGGCCACCTGAGCACACTGCTGGCTCATATTCAGCCGACTATCAACCAGTACTCCCAGGTCCTTCTCTGCCAGGCAGCTTTCCAACCACTCATCTCCCAGCCTGTAGCTCTGCTTGCGATTGTTGCGCCCCAGGTGCAGGACCCGGCACTTGGCCTTGTTGAACTTCATACAGTTTGAACTTCATACAATGTTTTGCACTGCTTGTATTTGGGGTTTGGAGGGGCAATATTCTCACTCCTCAGTATGCAGCAAAACTAGATCGTAGAGGTCCTAATGAACAGGATGGTATTAAATTAAGTTTCAGATGTGTGTAAAACATTGGATTAAAGTATAGGAACCTCTCCTATATAGTGGGATAAAATAAGTCTTCACAGTGAAAAAAAAATACAAAGCTACAAATTCACTCATAAGGAAAAAAAAACCTTTACTATTACTAAAAATTGTTTCTACATAAGCCATCTTTAGTCCTTCCATACATATTACAATTAACAGAAAATGCTCCAAACACAACTCTTCTAGTTACAAAATTTATATAAACTTGGTGTAACAACTCCCATGTTTGAGGATACCCTTCACAAAAACAGATCAAGCTCAAATTAAAAGTACTAAAAGTTCAGCCTGCAGTGGCACATGGACGGATACGTTCCTCCAACTCCAGGCTTTTGAGAATTCCTTTTAAGCAGTAGAGAAAAGTGTGCAAAAAAGCTACTGAAACTTTTATAGGAGATAAATTGCACAATACCAACCTGATTAAATTTCAAATGCTATCAACTTTTGCTTAGAGCCTAAGATAGGGAGCAGACCTGAATTGAGAGTGCAGCCATCGAAAATGCTTTCCAGGCAGGTCCAGACGTGTGCCTAAATGAATGTCCACATTAAATGACAATGTCACTAATGACAGAAGCATTGAAAGATCAAAATGAAGTGCACAATCAGAACTCCACATTTCAGTGCAAAATTCACCCTTAATATTTAGCAGCAATGGCCACCAGATGATAAAATGCCTGCAGTGGACCAGGAATTCAGTCCACATGCCTGTACAGTGGACAAGCTGACATTAGCACACTGCTAAATCATAGCTTATAGGTAAATGCTGCTGTAGTCATATGCCTGTGCTAGAGAAGAGAACCAGTCCACTAAAAATAAGACAGCATTTTTTGTCCCCTCTCCCCATCCTGACCCAAGATGGGGGAGCACAGCTCGCTGACAAAAGCACATTTACTCTGCCAGTTCCCCCGGTCAGCACATTCCAGCCCTGCTCAGCCACCAGGATTGTGCAGGGCAGAGGGGGCTGGTGCTGGGTCAGGGCAGAAGGGACCCGGAGGTGGGCGATAAGGAGCAGCAGCTCTCACTGTTCCAATGCCCCTTGGGTCCCTCTTCAGCAGTGACCTCTGCCAAAAGGTGAGCACCACCCGCAGCCCGCGTTGGGGTGCAGGTATGTCTTTGCCACGGCTTCTTCCCATGGGGATGACTTTGGGCAGCATGCATTTCATCCGTGACTGTTATTGCATTCTCAGCTTTCTGAATCCACATATAGCCTCAGCATTTCCTCAGACTTGATTATTATTCTCTTTATTAGTGTATATGCAGCTAGTAAGATTAGATGATGGTAGCATTTCATAAACGCATGCCATAAATACTTTCTCATATGCCAAACTGAAAGCTTTCTCTCTCATGTTTGGTGACCCTCAAATCACACTTCTTTCAGATCACCCAACTGTTACAGTAACAGCAAAGGAACAGGATGCAAATGGTAGGATTCCCCCTGCCCCTGCACACTTCGGGCTGTATTCACGAAAAAGGACAACCTCCCCTCTGACACGCAGCCAGCTCTGGAGTAAAAGCAATCCTAGAGAGGGAAGCAACATAACCTCCTATACAATTCTGGGGACAAGACAGGTTTTGCACAAGCGAGCTCTGCTTGTCTAAAGCAACCACTATGGTAACACAAATTTCTCCTTTGCAGAAAGAGTGAGCCTGGAAGCCGTCCTGCATGCTAAGTAGCATGGCACACTAACTTTGTGAAAGAGGCCAAAAATTTTTTTGAATCTATATTTTCAAGAAAGCTAAGAATAAGATTTAGCTAACCAAGGAGTTTTCCTGCAATTGGGACAACAGCAACAGTAAAGGGAGCAGAGCCCAAACCACCAACGCAGTGGTGCAAGGTCTCATTTGCAATGCTAGAGCTGCTTTATATGCTGAGCTCCCATCCTTCAACAGCAGGTCAATGTTTTAATGTGGATTGGGCACATAAATGCAGATCAATTTATGCATTAAAAAAAATCATCTACATGTGCATTTATTTCAATTTCATTTTAGTGAATCAGGTCCTGATTCAATGCTAACTGAAAACCCTTGAAATAACTGCGAGCTTGCTCATAGCCAATTCTGTGTCACCGCTATGAAATTAGTAGTGAAATTAAATGGCTCAACAGTGCTAAGACATTCCCCAACTACTCCAGCAAGCAGTCGCTCACCTCTAAGGTTAACAGGATAAAGGCTGGATAAAGAAACTACTCATTATACCAGCTCTACAAAGAAGCAATTATGAGACTTTATAAAGTGGTTTCAAATATATTTTGCAAACTAGGACTCAGACAAATATTAGTGGCAGCAAATTACAGTACTTAGCAGAATTATCACCAGAAAAGAGACTCTTTTAATCTATAAAAAATATCAACAAAAGATGTAAATATGGACTCCTCTATGGGTGGTATATCTTGAAGAAAATATACATCTAATCTCACAGTGTGTTACCTCCAGTACCTGGAGAGAAGGTTAACAATTCAGAGCTGTTTCCTACAGCTATAGAATATATTTTGATGTAGATTTGTAGATATCACAGACTTAAAATCTATTGTATAATCACAGGGCAAGTGCAAGGAACCTGGGGACATACTTCTCCATGGTAAAGCGCTGGAACACTGGCTTTCATTTTAATCAATGCTACTCCCTGTTTTTAACAAATTATATTTCATTCTGTGGCCTTTGGGTTCCATTTTTCTTAGCATAAACAGTGACAGTGTTTTCAGCACCACGAGTACAAAGTGCAGGCTGTACATTAGCATCACACACACACTTACCTCCACGTGCAGGAGGTGAGCAAGGGGAAGGAGAGAGCGAGCCCCTGGCACCTCCTGACCAGGCCCACATCCTGATGTCCCCTTGCATCACCACAGACCTGGAGGAACCGTACTGAGGTACCAGCAGATCTCTCACTGCTCTGGGTTAAATCACACATGCCAGCAACGAATCTGTTGGTAATCCACAGATTTTCAGCCCAATTTCCCCAAGCACTCCATTCCCAGCATTCCCATTCGAGTCAGCACCTCAGGATGTCTAGCAATTACTGCAGGTTACATCAGGGTAAAACACAGAAGAATTTGCCCATCCTGTCACGCACACTTCATGTATTAATTCCCTGAACAGTGAGCTGCAACCCAAGAAGTCAAAGATCCCTCCAGCTTTGATCTCCCCCTTGCTCAAAGCACAAAGCTCTCAAATGGAGACCAGCACTTGCTGAACATGATCAACTGCTGTCACAAACAGAAAACACTTCTGTGCTTCCCTGACATCTCTTCCCCTTAAGTTTTCAGTCTCTTTTCCATCAAAGGAATAACATGCGTGCTTCAAAATTCCTGCCATTAAAATCTTACACAAAAACTTTTTCAGATGGCACTCCAGAGATCCGGGCAGCAGTCAGATCACACACACGGGTGTGCGGAGCAGGCCACTTCCAGGGTGGTGGCAGTGACCACAGCCACCTGCTTCGGCAGGGAGCCACCACCAGGCAGCTTCACCTGCGAACACTTTGTGGCTTCCAGCATCTGAAGCCTAGGGCATCAGCTCAGCACAACCGGGGAATGAGCTTCCATGAGCTGTTTAACCCTTCCCTGCTTCACTCATTTTAGTTTGTGCTTGGCAAGCTCCAAAACATTCAAGAGGTCGGGTTTAGCTTAATTAACAGACCACAAAAATCCAGACAGTCATCCAAACCTTCTGAGCGCTTGGAGTGTGGGAAAGTAAAGCAAGAACACCACGTGCCAGCAATTTTGATGAAGATTGCTTGTGTTTGCTGCTCAGAACGAGGCTTGAAAATACCAGAACCATTTCTCCGCCTCAGACTGAACATGAGCACCACAGAGATTCTGCTGAAAACCTAGTGCAGAACAGCCAGGCTCTGGTGTATTACCCCTTGCAGCTGCTGATTTTCCAGTGCCCCTCAGTTACTTTTCAGCCTTGTCCCCAGGAAAACTGCCAGGGACGCCACTTCTACCTGCATTTACGGCCATTACTATCTCTCAAGTTTCCTCCAGCAGTTGCTTCATTTTTAAAAAATGCTTTCCTACATTTAGATAAACCATGCTCCTCTCTGTTCCTCGGGTGGGTGTAATTCACCCCAATTTCTCCATGTTTGGTATTCAACTCTTGGACAAAACAGCACAGAGCCGCAGCATCAGCAGATTCCTGAAGGGACCATCCTTTTCCCTTACTGTTTGGATAATGGTTGCTCCACAAGATCAATTAAAAGACGAAAATGAAAACAGGAATTGATACCTGAGCCTAGGCCCTTGCCCAAGCTGAGGGCACTGACAATTGCAGAGATAATTTAGTGGTGCTCGTCTGCCCTCGTTTTGTCTATGTTTATTTATGCATCTTTCTATTATAAGCATAACGCATTAAAGTCAATAGCCTACCACTGCTTATCAGAAAACAAGTGGAGCCAGACCTGGACTTCTATAAATAAGATTTACTCTATTGGCTAAATAATGACATCTAAACTGGTCTGATTTAACTGACTATGGCAGTTCTTAGAGCAAAATTTAATTACACTTTGTACTTATTACAGTTCCTTTGTGTGCCTCTTGCTTCCCAGCAATTTTGAAACGTAGACTTAAGTCTGCTATACAATACATCTCCATACCTATAGTGACATGTGCTAACAGATGGCACTGTGCGCATGGAGCAGCAGATCAGCATGAGTTGTCATTTGTGGTGGCCCTGAAGTTATCGTGGCCCCGCGCAAAATGGCATGAAGCAATCACCAGCCATTTCCCGCTGGATGGTGAGAGCATGACTCAGCACTGGCACTTTTTATAACGTGCAAACACTCTACTTTTTAGAAATGCTTTTATATTTATGGAGTGCATTCATTATGGAAGCCTGCTAAGTAACCAATGCATCGGGATGATGCTGCTGAACCATAAATGCAGTGAGAGCGCTGACATTTCGGAGCCCTGGGTGGACTGAGCAGCGCGCCGCGCCTCCACTACGGAAGAGGCAAAGACCGCGTGCTTGTGTATATCGGGTAATATTGCTCTATAAAATTATATTAGACATGCATTAGGGGCTGTAACAGAAGACAGCCAGAGTAAAGGATATGCGCAAGCAGGAAAGAAGTGCAGGCAGGGGCGGCGAGCAGCATGAGCCCGACTCGCTCCTCTGGCCGGGGGAGCCACCAGCATCCCCCACAGGCTGGGGGCTGCAGGGCTATGCCTGGAGCCAGAGCTCCAGGGCAGCTTTCACACACACTTCTGTGTGGTCTGAGGAAATTCAGGGTTGACCTGAGGTATGGTCCTGCCTTACCTGTGAGTGACACACTGCAATATTAAGAAAACATGCCATGATGCAGGTGCAGGCACACGTTCTTGATGCAGTTTAAAGATGGGATGTCCTAAAACCTCACCTTTCCTCCAAACTCTCACGCTTTAAAGCCTCATAGGAGCTATCCAACACCTGCTACCATTATGTTGTGATCACATTTCCCACATTCACACCACAGGCACTTTTTGGCACAGCTTTATAGGTACCTGCAGACAGCCTCGATGCCCGGAGCCGTAGAGCTGCTGCCACCTCACCACAGCCGGGTGCAATGCCCCAACACCTGCCTGATTTCAAGCCTCTCAGAGGCCGGGCCAGTCAAAGGGCACCATGGGAAATGTAGTCCTGTCCTCCTCCTCCTCCTCCTCCTCCCCACCTCACACATCCATGTGGGACCCTCTGACCAGAGATGCAACATTTGGGGGGCCCAGGCTCAGCTGGAACATCCCTAAGATGCAGTCAGAGCCTGCTCCTTTCTTCACAGCCTCTAAGGACACAACTGGCCCCTGCCATTTGGGACCCTCACCTGGGAAGAACTTCCACAGGGACTACATTTAGCTGTACTCATTGCCACAGCAAATTTTTTCTGATGCCTTTTTGTTTCAGCTGTTATGACTGCCCAAGCACTGAATATTTATATTTTTTACAGGATTAATTGTCCTTCTATTGATGCCTGAATTCAAGGTTTCACAGCAACATCCTCCAAACCTGTTATAGAGGAGAATCAGAATTTTGTAAATGATTGGTGGAATATTCTTAGTTTGTGTGCTTGCATGTAAAGAACCACTTACATGCTGCTTTAAATACAACAAAGTGGACCACGAATATTTCAGAGGATAGGATGTTACTAGGCAGATAAGAATTTCAGATGCAAACCTGAAAGTATAATTGGCATATGGGCAAGTAGTAGGAAACTGTTCAGAATATATTTTCCAAAGATCTAAGTTTTCACCATTTCTCTGCAGTGGAAATGCACTAGCACACGCATTTTCATCATCAAAACCCCACAATGTCATGACCTATCACAGAACTGTGGACTTAGGGCCCAATAAATTAATGTAAAGTAATTGCAAATGTTTGTTGTTTTCTTTCAAAATGCAAAATACAGAATGAAAGCTTCAACCAACACTGTACCAAAAGACCTGGTTTCATTAGGTGATAGTACAAGTGGGGAAATGCTCTCTAAATGCTGGGTGCTGGGGTCCAGCCCGAGCGTGGCTCAGCCAGGGCATGTGGCACTGTGACCTCTGGTCTATGGGGTCCCTGCCGCAGGCACCAAAACCACTGGGGGATGCACAAGTCCCGGGCCCACTGCTCACATTGAGGGAACCCGTCTGGAAAATCCTCAAGCCAATTTTTTTTTGTTTACACTGGAGAGGTTTGCTATCAGGGAGTTTGGTGTTCTATCAGAAAAATGAAATTCGTGTTTCTGCAGACCTTTTTATCGTTTCAGACATGTTTTGATCTCGCTGTGTTGAAATTAACCTCCGCTGTTTAGCATGCTTCCTTAAAACCTGTTACAAGAATATAAGTCTGAATTAGATGCTGCATCTACAGAAACATTTTTCTTTCAAGCTATAAGGCCAAAGAAGAAAAAGAAAAAGAAATCAGAAAGATGGGTCCAGCTTTAATTACAGCAGTACAAATATTACACTGGCAAAACCCTGCAGAATAGACACCTCTTAGCATTTCCCTCCCAGAACCACAGCAAAACACATGAAAGGTCATATACAAGATAGGATTTGACACAATAAGATTTCACTCCCATGTTAATGCACCTCAGATCAAGCCTGCAAAAGTGAAATAATAAATTTAGGAAAACAAGCAAAATGACCCTACTGGTTGGTTGGTTTTCTAGATACCATCTACATATTTTAGAAACGTACAACCTTCTAATAGAAATGAATAAACTACTCAACCATAAAGTTGCTATAGAAGATATGCTTGTTCTGATTGGAAAGGGCATCTGCTATCTGCAATATTGATAATACTTTTCAAATTTCGTCTGCTTTTGTTTGCATTCTGTGTCGTCTGTTTAAACACACTGGGAATAATAATGAATCCCAGCATTATCTCCACTTTTTCAAGGCCGAACATATAACTTTATCACAAAAATAATTAAAATTCTTTGGCACTCTTGTATCTTTTCCATTAAACGTTATCAAGCAATGACAATAAACTAACATCAGTACAAGGCTGCCCATATGCTGCTTTTAAAAAGAATGCATTTGTCCCAGGGTGAGATACATGAATTTTGTGTTTACAGGGTCAAACAATTCCAAAGTTTTTTACAGTGTAAGGACTAAAAATCTGTGCATGCACACACACATGCATATGCGCGCAAGTGCCCACACATACAGACACACACAGAGCTGAGGATGGTGGGTTCAGGGGGAACACCTACAAACTGGCTTGTTAGAACTTCCTTTCACAGACAGATCTTAACAGCTTCACAATTTGGAGAACTAAAGATGTAAATATTTTGCATATTTGTACAACGCAGTCAATCCAATAAATGATGCTCTGAAACATTCTTGGATGTGACATGCAGTTAATCTCAGCTGTAGTCAATGAAGTTTTTCCTGAAGTGAATTTCATATACAGGACTATATATTATCTTCTACACATAAGAGTAATGTTGCAACTTTATTTGGAAATTAATAATTTTAGTTTGGTATGTTTATCATCATTTATAAACCACATTTCCTTTGTTATCTAAGGTAAAGGAAAATTAAACATATCCTCTGATTAATCATTGCTCAATATTGGTTAATCCTCATTAGTTATTTAAGAAAGAAGCCACCAATAGTTCATTTTTCACATACTTCTGATAATTTGCCAGCAAAAACAGTATAGGTTTTAAAATACATTGCTAGAATATCTGACTCTGAAGTCTCTATAATTTTTATTACATGTGCTAACTTCTGCTTAAAATGTAGTAAAGCAATGATGTTGATCTCATTTCAATACCACATACACAATATTGCATAGTAATGCACTGGCTTTTATAAGCCAGGAAACAGTACCAACTCACTAAACAGATCCATCAGGATAATTGAAGAACTCATTTCAGGAGAACTCCCATGTGAAGGCAGAAATGTTAAAAGATGTTAAATTTTCTTTTTGTGTATTGTTGGCTCGCTTGATAAGCAGAAGCAAGTTTATACAACTCTGCAGCTAGTGTAGAATGCTTAAGCAAGAAATCCATAACTTTTAATATGATGAGATTGTCCTGCTAGGAGAGATGGATTTTTTCCAATATCACTGCTAACAAACAAGTTGAGTTTCCTGTATCAGCACATTTCTCTTTCTACTCTGCAGCACACATGTGCTTCATTTAGAAACAATACATGGCTCAACATTTTTGGCATATTAAAAATGAAACAAGTACGTTAGACTAGTTGATGGACAGGTATCCTAACAGGTTTCCTTGAAGTACAAAATCTTATAGACACGCTGACAAGGTTGGGGGAAAAAAAAAAAAAAAAAGGTAGAAGCGTGAAGTTATTTGTGTCAACTTCACTTCCAAGATTTAGTGGCAATGTTACTTACTGGAGTGACTGCTTGGTGGACAGATAACGTCACACAGCATCTTATTACATGATTTCAAACCCCTATGCACAATCTCACTTGCTGCAGAAAACTTAAATATGTTTCAGGTAGGAGCTAAATAAAAGACATTACTTTTCATCTGCTTTTTCACTTAATGCTAATATAGTCACTTGTCAGCGGATGTAAAAGTAAAAGAGACAAGGGTTTATTTTTATACCTCACAGAACAGCAACTGGTGATTTCCCTTAGATCATTGTTTTTGTGTGTGCAGGAGCTAAGCTTTTTTCTTTTAATATTTTAGACATACTTTATTTTTTATTCAAAACAGTTTTATCCCAACCCTGACACACCGATATTGTCAGGAAGGGAGGTGTGATGTTTAAACTTTACTGGGTGTCTTTTCTCATTATATCTCATGAATGTAGGTGGTGCATCTCATTACTCCTAGGTCTGATCACCAGGCTCACATTACTCATTTTTTCTTAGGCTGGGCTGCAGACATGACTTTGTGGCTCACTTCAGAGGACATATGTAGCATATGTTTCCAAGAGCTGCTGGCAGGGCTGTGGCATGGAGCTGCAGCCCTGCCGGGGCACACTGAGCAGCATCAACGCCGTCATGGGGCAAGCTGCATGCCAGCAAAAACAAAAAGGGCAGGAGTTGTGGTTTTCCACACACAACAACACAACAAGGAAAAGGCTGCTCTCTCATCTGCTCTCTCCCTAGATGACTTTGTGTTTATATTCAAAAAAAAAAAAAAAAAAGGCAAGGAAGTGTGAGGAGACTTCTAAAACCTCCATGAGAGGGAGGGTGAAAGTAGGGTGGTCTCCAGCACCCTCAGGCAGGCGATGGGACCATGTAATCTCTCTCTGGTGAGTAGGCCCCACTGAGGGAAAGCTCTGCAGAGCTCCTGGCGTGGCTGTCACCAGTGGGCAGCTGCCAGATCTGTTTTATGGGACCTGCAGGATGTGGGGCATGCCCTGGCACTGCTGAAGGGGACCGCAAGCCATACAGGCCGCAGGGACCACAGCTGAGCCAGGCCTACTCTCCTGGGCGCATGGAGGGAGTGAGCTGTGAGGGGCGGCTGCCAGACTACAGCAGACCGGGCGCACTCACTCCTCTCCCAGCACTCTCAGCCGTTGTGCGGCAGGATCTGCAGCCTTTGTTTAGGCTAATTACCAGGATACCGCAGTCTCATGGCTTTGCTTTCTTTTTCACCTTCTTCCCTCTCCCTATCCAACCTCCCTTTGGTTTTCTCAGGCCCATACGCCTACTCAATTCAATTAGCCTTGGATACAGCACCGAGGCCTCAGATACCTGTAGTCATTATCCCAAGCACTTTTCATAAGAGTATGGATATTAGTCCCAAAGTCCTGGCAAAATTCCAGCTCAGTTAATGTATTTACAGTCTAACCTCCCCAAACATCTCTCTTAGTTTTAAATGTGGGAGTTATTCTCCATTTTTTCTCCTTACATTGTTGAGTAGAGTTTCTGGTAGAGTTAAACTTTTTCTCCATGGCGGAATAATGCAGGGTTTTTCAGCCTTACTAGCATTGCAGCATTTGGCATTTTTTAAAGAGGGGCTTCTGGACTCCCGAGACTAAAAGAATCCCGCTTACCAGACCCTCTCTTTCTTTAAAAAAATAGCCTCTAATCCTCCTGTAAGAAAGCTTAAAGCACAAAGCTCCAAAACAACTAGAAGATGCAACTCAAAGTCTGTTATTGTATTTAAAATATCCATGTGTTTATACTGTCTTGTTGGTGGTGCCAGGCCAGTTCTGGTGGCTGTGCCCCTGGCTTTCTCCAGCCAACTCTGGGTGCTGCGGCAGGAGGGCCACGACTGTGGGCCAAGCCTGGCACCTACACCTCTAAGTCACCAGGGCAGCTGTTTTAAGATGCCGTCTGAAGGTTTTGGCTGGTGCAGGCATCCCTTGTGCTCTGCTCAACCCCATGCAAACAGAGGGATGATAAATATTACTGTGTCTTGGCCAGACTAAAGGACATGTGCCCGTTTCAGGCCCTGCAGAAGTCACAGATTTAGCTTCCCAGCACTCACGTTGGTCAGTTTTCTTGCTGGGGAGATAATGGGGTGTTTGGGGCCTGATTCTTTCCTCCATCCTCTGGTGTAACTCCCAGATAGGAAGATTAAAGAATGGTTAAATAACATGTCATTTCATCTGCAACATTATTTACTGGGGTTGTCTCACAAACATCCCTCTTTGGCTCACACACCTACCTGTACCCCCACCCAGCTACCCGATATTCAAAGACAATCAACAAATTAATGATTTCACATTTTCAGCCCATTAAATTATTTATTGCTGGTGTCAATAGAAGGTTTTTAAAAGGTAAAATATATTTTTATATTGACTGCCAATTCTACATGGATGTAATGGCACCAGGCAGTGTACCACATCATGAAATAAAAATTAAATTGTAGTTGGGCTTTTAAATCAACTCAATTAAAATAAAGAGATTCTTGGCTTGATATAGGGAAATATTTGTATTTCCAATTCTATTTGTTAATACATTGACATATGTGCTATTTTTTAAATGTAGCACTAAGTGCACTTTCTGTCAATGCCATAGATTTTTTAATAGACTGAGAAAATGCATTTCATTTCTTCTTATTTTCCTTCAATACATCATTTGGTTCTGCTTTTTTGCCTGCATGAAATTCATTTTCTAATGGAAATATTTGTTTTGTAAATCAAATATGTATTATGCACAAAATGCAAAGCACAAATTAAATTATGTTAATGAAATGAAAGAGATATGAAATGCATATTTCATGGACAAAACATAACCTCAGCAAACAACCATTTCTTGATAAAATCTTTAAACACAATCTCGTTCTGTGACAGACATATTGTTAAAGCAGATAGCACCTCATTTAAATGGTTTCCTTTAATATTAGTGCTTAGTATATAATTGTAAATAACTTTTGGGATGAAAAACCAATAATGAAATACTGTCTTTAATAGTTTGCTATTGATGTCAGCATAAAATTTGTAGTAGTTGAATATTGGAAATTGGGAGTGTGCACACATATAGTCAAAAGCTGTAAATGATTGCATATTTAAATAGAGCTGACTAAAGCAAAGATGTTATAGATATTAGTAATAGGCAGAAAATTATGCTGACCTAACATTATTTGACAAAACCCACTGTTTTAAATTATATATTGGTTACACTTAATGAATAATAGATTCTGTAGGTGTTGTTTCTCAGATCATAATACTGATGACACTGTATGTTGGAGGCTTCTTAGTCATCCTTCTGACAATAAAACAGGTAGAGACCACAAAGGTCACCAAAATAGAAAATTGTATTTATGGGTTTCCATACTACCCTAGTCTTCTGCAGGACAAACATTTCCAAAACAGGAGCAAAACACGCATTCCAAATTAACCGTGAACAAATACAATGGCAAAAAAAAATAATAATAGTAATCACTTTATATAAAGCTGGGGATTTCAGGTAGGTTTGGGGCTGCTTTGGAGTCATTATATGGATTCCGTTGGTCTGTTGGGTTTCATCACTGTTTTGCTATTGATCAGATTCGATGGGCTGGCCCACGTCTGCGCGTACATCTCTCCATCCACCTCTCTGAATGTAGATTAAATCAAGAACAGAGCTCTTGATACATAAGCCAATTCTTTCAGACATTTAAGGGCAGCAAAGAATGCATTAAAATCACCAAAGGGACATCTGTGTCTTCTCGCCTATACTATTTTTATCAACAATGCTAAGAAAGCGAAAGAACAGCATGCACGCTTAAAAGAAAAACCAGCACCAAAACTCAGATGATCATTAGAGAGCTGGGAGATGCCTGTAATCTAACAGGTGATAAGGAGACCAAAGCGCTTGTTTGAATGTTCCTATTCTTTGCATGAGAGCAGGAGAGCTATACATAATTAATTGGGATCTGCTTCATTTTCTGAAGGAGAACGTATTTGTTGTTATATTGAGTGTTACAGAAGACACTTAAGATTCAGGAACTGATACCTGATAATTGTTTATCATCTCATTTTTTTTTTGCAAGGGGGGAGCATGATATATGGGAAAATCAGGACAGTGTTATCTGGAGGCTTTTGGCTTTTAAGTCACTTTGGTTTTAGGTCTTAGCCTGGTACCATGACTGCCAATCACAGGAGTGCAGCACCCATTTGTCAATAAAGCAGGCGACCAGAGTGCGCCATCCACAGCGGGACAGCCCCCAAACCTTCCCAGTGCTGCTGGAAACAGGTGGGCTTTTATCAGGTGCATGGTATGACATTGTACAGGTACAAGATATGAATGCTCTTTAGGTATAAAAAGAAGAGGACAGCAAAATGCCTGAATGTGATTATCATTATAGCCTTCTTTTGCTTCTGGCATAACAAAAAAATTCAACCAAAATAAACAGTCCAGCTGTGTGAATCTTAGCTCCTTTTGAACCAGGCCATCAAACTGTCTCTCTGCCGTAAAGTAAAAATCTTCCAAACACTCAGAATCCCCAGACTTGGCAATTTCCCCGGGACAACCCAGTAAATTGCTGGGGAAAAGAAGTATCCCATGTATCGTAAAATACTGGAATTTTATCCCAAACAAAGGCCAAAAACTTCTCCAGAGGGAAAATCTGAAGCCAGAGCTCCAGACATTTAGAGCTGGAGGAAGAGTTTCCTTCCAGTGTGTCAAAGAATTCTCCTTGGCAGCTTACAGAGTTGTTTGACTGGAGCTCAGTAACACAGAGAAAGCTTGATAGGGCAGAAAATGTCACAGAGAAGCAGCAGAGTTTGGGAGTGTGACTGTAACACATCTTGAGGGCCACTGAGCAAAGTCTCCAGCTATCAAAGGCAACAGTGTCACTACAGTTCTGCTGCCGGGGCATTAACAGTCAAAACTGGTTGGGTACATCCCTGTGCCATGAAAACACTTCCAGTCCTCCTGTATGGTGTTTGGGTGCAAACCACAGGACAAACACTATTTGGAGTCAACGGAATTACAGATATATAAATCAGAATAAAATCTGGTCCCCAACAGTTCCGTTGTGTATATATTACCTATAGAAGAATAATGGATGCTAAATCTAAATTGTGCTTCCTACACTTATTTCATAGGAAATACAATTTTTTATCCATTTTATCAATTTTCTAAAATGAATCTTTCCCTTTTTCATTATCAAATTTCGATCTCATATCATTTCCAGCACCACCCCAAGCCATTCTGGAGTTCTCGTTTACATCACTAGAGATTAATATTAGGTGTTTGTAAAAGGAGGATATTAGCTTCTCCCTTATATCTGTCAAAATTAATAACTTCTCTATCACAGATAACTCCAGGTCAATATTAGATTCACAGATGTGGCCAGGAATAAAATGTATGGAAATATAATATCTCATTTATAAGTATCCAAAAAGGAAAGGGGGAAAAAAGTAAGTGTTTTCATTATTGAAATTTAGACTGCAACTGTTCAAAAGGTCAAAAGACTTTGAGGACTGAACGTATCTACCATATGGCCTTAGCCTTTCAAACAGAAAACAAATTGGAGGTCAGCCCAGAGGAGAAGAGAGAAATGAATTTCCTCCAAACGGGGCAAAGGAAGAGATCAGAATCCTCTCCATATTGCACGTATGCTTCTATCTAAACCTACATGGTGGCCAGAAGAAGGGCTCCAGTCATAACTGTTTGTACAATAATCGATGCAAATCCTTGGGTGATGATGGATAACGGTTATGTCTGGCAGATGTCCACCTCCTGCACGGCTGAGCCAATGTGGTACCTCCCGATGTTGCATTGATTTAAAGGGAATTGCACATTCAAAGTGACCATATTGCAGCAAGTATATCCTGTGCCCTTGGTCCAGCAGAGACGATGTTGATTAAACTTGTTAATGGACCATACTGTTGTCTCCTAAAACCCACTGATTTAGGAGCATTGTCAGACACAAAGCTCATATGTGGCCTGTCAGAGGTAAGGCAGGTTCCCGGCCACCTCTTGCGGAGCTCTCCTGACTCGCAGGGCTTTCTCTGACCCCAGGCATTTTTAAGAGTTGCACCAGAGACGGGCTCAAAGGCTAAACTGCACTCTTTGTGTTGGATTTCAACTCTCATTTGGTTCCCTAAACATGGACTTGGGAAGTTACCTCCCAGGCTTCCCAAGTGAGAATAATTCTTTTAATCTTGACTGGCTCGCAGTGGCTTTCCATCCACCTGCACAGTACCACCTGCCTGTCCCTGTCTCTTCACTGCAGTTGTACCATGGAGGCAGTGGATCAATGGCTTGCACTGGGAGCATGGGCTCAGAAGATGAAGAGGAGAAGAGAGCTGAAAACATGAGATCTATTTTTTACATAGGCTTCAAGTGAGAAGGTGAGATAAATACATACTGTGGGAATACAACAGAGGAGAAGCTGCATGAGTTATGCCTTCAGAAGTAAATAACACAGGAGCCAGTGATTTAAAGGCTGTTAAATGAATTTTACCAACTATTTTATTCACTGTGATCAAAATTATATCACTGATGTTCTTACTAATATATCCCATTTGGCTCAATAATCTTTTATTTGTAATTACAGGTGAAAAGGTCATTTTAAAAAAGCCTGCAATGGGCTTTAAAGAATTATGCTGCTTTCATTTTGTGTTTATAAGCAATTGAGTATAGAGGATGAAATTAACTAACGCTACTTTCTATGAGAAAAATATTAAAATGTCCTCAGTTCATATCCTCATCACCCAGAGGGTTTTTCCTGTTGTTCTTCAACCACAGTACTCAGTGCCGCTAGTGTTGGGCCCCAGCCATGGACCTGCCAAGGAGGGAACACCGCCTCTCCCCCTCTTCTTTCTGAGCTCCCCCAGCTCCAGATGACCCACAGTAAAACCCTTTTAACCGGGCTTCATCCCTTGCTGAACCAGTTAAAACTCTGCAATAATAAGCAAGAGACAGTCTTTGTTTTTCCTTCAGCTTTGGGGTCTGTTTGAAATGTGAAAAAAAGAAGCAGCCCCACCTGGGCATGAAACAGAGGGAAAGGAGGGCAAAGCAGTTGTTTCCCCCACCCTGGACTGATGCTGCCTCCTCATCTTCTCGATGCTGCTGCTGCTTTTCTGGAAATTTAAAATAAAACTCATTAAGCCTCACTACTGCCAAGTTGTGCTGTGATGAGCTGTGGTGTGAAACCCTCTCCGCCTGCCACATGAAGGCTGAAATGTCGAGCGAGCACGCCACCAGTGCCCAGGCCCAAGGGGCTGGGTAGGTACTGGGCAACCATTAGCACCAGCACCACTCCCTCCAAAGGTCCCTTCTGAATAGGCACATTCTTCCTCCTAAGCATTCTGTATACAAAATGATCCCTCTTTTTAAAGGAGAGCCTTCTCTGACCCATCTCACCACATTTCAGCTTGAAGTGCTGTTTGTCATCACTAAGCACTACTCTGCCAGCCAATGAGTGGTATTTCTCCCTGGAGTTGCTCTCTGCTTTAATAGGGTGTGAATACCTGAAACAGCACCGGTGCACTATTAATTGTTATTCATGTTTGGCTTCTAGTGGGGAAACACAAAAGCTGTTACATGAACTTTTCTACTTCAAGATGATACCAATACGTATAATATTTCAAAAGATGGGGAAAGTATCTTGGTGATCTAACCCAGCTGAACTCACAAAAACAAGGACCTCTCCTCCATTGGGAAGAGTAAACTATTGAAATGGGACTCTGAGAAGATCAATTAATCAGCCTGTTCCCTTGTGTACAAACACAACCCTTAGACCTCAGTTCTCCAAGGCTTGCATATGCCTTCCTGAAGACATTCTCCACTTTTAGTTGTTTTTCTTAACATTAGAAATTAGGAGGAGAAAAAACATGTTGTCCCTTCAGGCTCAATGAGTAAGGGTTGGGGTCCTCCAAATACAACCTCAGTGCTGGGAGATGAAGTTGGAGAGCTTAAGAGGAGGAGGAGTAGAAGGAGGAGGAGGAAGGCTGCTGCTGCTGTGGGGTCTTCCCACCTGAGCAGGGTAGCGATGGAGAAAGAGGAGATGCCAGCAAAGAAGGTGGGAAGTGCAACACATTGCTGGTGACTTTTAACAGGGGAAATTGGAAAGAGCAGTGGCAGCCAACTCTGCTTCCCAGGCAGCCCGGAGAGGATGTGAGGCAGAGGCAGGGGAGCAGACACCCACACGTTTCTCATAGGAGCAATGGGTGGAGGCTCAGCAACCAGCGAGTGTCTCCTGACCATGAGTATGTGGGAGATTCACAACAGAGAAATGTTTCCAGCCACCAGGGCAGAGAGATACTGAAACATCCACCTGGGATAATCAGGTTTAAGATACCACCTGTGCAGTTTATCATGAGTTTAGGCCTAAGAGATTCCTTCCCACTCTATGTCCTTCTAGAAGGGGGAGAAAACAAAACAAAACAGTAATCTACAATAAATGAAATGAATTTTGATACATTTGATGGATGTTGTCACATAGAGATGGCTGGGAGCTTAAAAAAAAAAAGAAGTCTGCAAATATTCATTCACATTTTTAAATGAATTTACTGCAGCCACGTTGATTTCCCCCTGGGATTTGCTTTCTGCACACTTTTGAGCAATCAAGTTTTACTGGGCAAATGTTTGCACAAGACAAATTTCAAAATTGCATGCAGAGACAGAATTTTTTGTGTTTTCATGCCAGACATGCTTGTAGGCTTCTCCAATGAGCAGGCAGCAACAATATCATGTGATTTATCTGACCCATCACAACCAACCCACATACCTTGACTAACGAAGATCAGACACCCACAGTTGTTTGTGATCAAGACACAGAGTTGTTTTTTTAATTACAAAGCTATCCATCAGTAATTTCAAATAATAAGTAAATTGGAGGGAATTGTGATCTGTCTCCAGATAGTCTGTGAGCAGAGAAAGCAGCTAAATTTGTTGAATAAATTATTCATTATGGATTATTCGCTCAGCTCTACTGCAATAGCAGTGACATTGTTTAATTTAATAGCACATTAAGGGATCTTTTTCCTTACACAAATGAGTGCATTGCTCCCAGCAAGTTGACTCTTGAAGAGGCAGAACTGGAAACCTGTAAGAACAGCTACCCCTGTCCAAGGCTTCAATTAGGTTTTGAGTAGAGAAGACCTTCATAACACACCACTGTCTATATTTGGCTACAGTCCCTCTGTGGAGATACGAACTTACTTGGCAGAATTTGGAGCTGTGTAAGTCTTATTGAGAAAAAAAAAAAAAAACATAGAAACAAAGCACATGGGTTTATTTTTATTTTCTTCATTGAGAAGTTCATTGTGCTTTCAGATGGCTCTGAACATCCCAAAGCCAAAAGAAAACAACTTTTCTTTACATTTCATTTGATTGTGGGCAGGCAAGTGCAGTTTATGAGCCCTTCATTTCCTTATCTTCCACTGCAAACATCTAGCTGCTCTTCCCAGCCCCAGCTGTGCTGGAGCCAAGGACTCAAAGCCAAACTCAAGAAGAGTGAAGCCCTGCCTACCAAACCAAGCCTCGCTGAACGGCCACTGCAGGAACACCAGTCTGGTTGATTTTGTTGATCTTACAGTTTTTCTCTGAAGACAATATCAAAGATAGTGAATATTTTATAGCTCATTTATGAGAAACTATCTGGGGAAGGAACCTCTCTGGTAATGTTTTTTTTCCTCTGCAAAATGAAAACCTGAAAAACATCAAGGATCTACCATACAAACAGCTGTAAAACATCATTAAAACCCAGTCCTGGCCATATTCTTTGGTTTATATTTTCAGGTGTGACTCAGCCAGAGTCTCTCACTCTCATGGTGCCCAGGGCTCACCTGCATCCCTACAGCACTGCCCATCAATGCTCTCAGCTGCACATTGGCCTCCTTCAGCACAGATAGACTGCTGCCTTTCAGTGCAGGCCCAGAACATCCTTCTAGCACAGCACAAAGATGATTTTCTAGGACATGACGGGGCCAGTGGCAGTCAGGGTTGGGGACAGATGAGCCACGGTGGGTGGCAAAGGCTAGAGCTCTAAGAAACCTTCACATCAAAAAACATGATGTTTGTGGGAACCCTGAGTGCAAGCATCCACACAGACATGGGAAGGGGAGCTCCTGAGCAGGTGGAAATTAATTTTCTGCCACTGTTGAGAATGAAAGAGAGAATAAGTAATGTACATCTTTCATTTGGGTCAAGAGCTAGAAAACTACCAGTGAGTGAACACAACAATGGGACTGCATTGCCCATTCATGGATGCTGAATGTCATACCCTGAAATATCCTAAGTGACCCAAATACAACTATGTGGAGAAACACCAGCAGAGATCCTGCTCCACTCTGATTTTTCTCCTCTGCACTTTTTGACGCTGTGCTTTTTTAAAAACATGGCCCCCTGAGTAATGACCTGTGGGCAGTAGGTGCAGTGCAGCCTCCCAGGGAATTACTACAGTAGGTGAGGAAAGGGTTCCTCCAATCTAGCAGCTTCCTCTCCAGTTTTCCATTGGCCATCCGCACCACATGTGCCCGCATGGAGCAGATCCCTGCCCGGCTGGAAGCGAGAGGAGCAAACCTTCAGACAGTGCTGGTGGCGGAGCCAGGAGAGCTGGCTGCAGCACGCATGGGCAGCTGAGCAGGGGACACGATGGGCAGCCCCAGCTCACCTCCTGCCACCTGCCCCCACAATGCCACACGTCTGCCATGTGTCCAGCCCGGCCGTGCAAGACACTGCCTCCAGGTCCTTTGTCCCGGCACAAAGGGCCTGATGCAGCACAGGCAGGCACTCAAACACAGTTAACAAAGTGTCCGCTTCTGCTCTATCAGGTCCTCTGTGAGTATTCCCCTTCTCTTGTGATTCTGGTTTGCAGCTACCATTATAACTCAGCATTGAAAAGAAGGTGGGAAACCTTTAGTGGCCAGTTCAGGGCTGAAATCTCTCATTTATGTATGTACATGTGCCATATGTATCTATAAATTCCATCCAGACTTCTGGCCTTTCCACTTTCTACATCATTCTGCAGCTACAAAAGAGAAAAATGAGTATGACAAAGAAAAGCAACAGGGCACCCACAAAACAGCACAGAAAAGTAAGAGCAATGCTGCATGGATCCATTGAGTCCCATCAGAGAAACTGCATTGAGCAAGCAAGGGGCACAATGAGAAACCACCCACACAGGCACAGGCCTTCCTCCTTCCCTTTGGTACCAGCATGTATATTCCTTTCTTCATGTATTATATTTAATACTCCATCTATATTATATATCTATATGCTAAGCTACAATATTACATTCATTTTAGCCTATCCGCAGGCAAGTTGCCCTGTTACGTCTCTAAGCACCTACACCATATCATTCTGCCTATAACCTTAAAATTGAAATGCCATGTCATATTTTCTACCGTCAGTAGCAAGTGTTATCTTACCTTACACTCTATTATATCATTGTACTTTCCTCCCTGCTTGATAAGCTGTCAATATTGTTTTGGCATGAGAAATTTCCATCTCGTGCATCAGATGATCTCCATGACCTTTAAGCAAGTTGCCAGTAAGATAATTTACTCACATTGTTGCGACAAAATAATATCTCTTCTGCCCAGGTCACGTGACATGATCATTACATGATTTTCCCCAAATGATTAAATTTTGCACATTTGGAGGGTTGAAGACCTCTGTGGAAAATTGAAATTGCTAGGTTGCTTATCATCTCAGTTAACTACAAACAGTTAAAGAAGCTACTGGCCATTGCTTCGCCCAAGGAACACAGCCTGAATTCCCGCACTATGTTTAAGTCTCTTTTTCCTTTTTTTTTATTTATTTATTTTTAACTGCTCAGCCTTTTGCAAGGCATGTTTTAATACAATCGTCTTTGCAGTGTCTCATATTAGCAGGAGGATGTGATCACAAATATCACATCCTTTTGGCATCTTTTTGGCTCTCTGTGCATAACAAAAATGTCAAACAGATTTTAATGAAAGGCTGCATGCTCGTGGGTATTGACAGTTTGACATAGAATCCTAATTTTCAGATGTCTTGTTCTTACTGTTTTTAACACACAAATACTTGCAGTATAAGAGCAATGCACCAAAACCACAGAAAGCCAGTATTTATATACTGTCCTCCTATTCTCAATGGGCTCCACTCAGCAACGTGCCCAATTTCTGTGGTTTTTGGCCTTAGAGTTTTTGTGGCTCGGCTGCAATCACGTCTAATCCCAATTTAGAAACCAAATGGTTTCTTTTGCTCACCCACAGAGCCCAGGATCCTGCTGCGGCTGCGCCCATTGCGGGCACAGGGGGCAGCCCCAGCAGGATGGGAACATATCCTACGGAGATGCCGGGGGGGCACAGACACCCCGTAGGAAACACGACCCATCCTCTCGCACGCTGCTGCCGGCTGCAGATCAGCCCCGCTCCCTGGGAGGGGTGCCTTCACCACCCTTCACTGGTTTGCAGCCAAGACGGTGGCCACAGGGGTAGGAAGGCAGCAGGTATTCCCAAAAGGAGCCCGGAGCTGGCTGGCCACACAGGTTGGGCTGCAGAGGCCATTCCACAAAGGGCAGCAGGGACCCAGAGAGGTTTCTGTACCTGGGGCCCCTCGAGGTCCTTATGCACAGGTAGTGCACACACGTATATATTTGTATTTATTTGTTTAGCTGCTGCTGAGTTTCCTTCTGCACTCTCTGCGCCGGAGTGAGTGAGTGACAGCTGTTTGTTTCTCTGTAGAGAAAACGTCAAGGATTCAGAAAAGGGTTGAGTGGCTCCCTCCATCCTTACACTAGCCCACTGCCCCTCTCAAGCACCCTACACTGTTATCGTTGGTTACTTCTTTCACGTAAGGAGGAAACACCAGAGCAACTGGTTATTCAGCTGAGATATTGGAGAATAAGGAAACTGGAAATTAGGGCCAAGCAGCACCAGGAAACTTCTCTAGGTAAGAAAGTAATTTTTAAAAAAGATATTCTCCAAAGTTTTTCACAGGCAAAAGATTAAAGCAGCCATTATCTCCATCACCTTTAAAATCCTTCAGGGCCTTTGGGCTCCATCAGGTCTTCCCTGCTACCATTAGAAATGGGTGGCAAATTATTCTTTAATCTCTGCTGACTTTCCTTTCTGTCCATGATGACCCCCAGCTCTGTGCAATAGGCAAGGTCCATCCGCACATCCCCTTGTCCTCCAGACCAGCTGGGAGGCCATTCCTGAGATGCAACCAGTGACTCCTCCCTGGACTGGTGCTTCATCTCTCAGCGTGACCCAGCCGCATTCTCCCGCTGTCTTGCTGTTCAGGTACTTATTTTGTCTTAATAATTTCCCACATGGCACTGTATCAAATACTTTACTGTGAGAGATGAGATCTACTTCATTTCTTTTATCTAGAAAATCAATGATCTTATCAAAGCAAGATACCAGGTTCATCTGGTGCAATCTACATTTGGTGAAGCTATGCAGCATTTTGGACCGTTTTGCAATTACTTCTTTGGTTATTATTTCTTCAGAACCGTGTCCCAGGCTTTGCACACAGCGGATCAGCTCAGCAGCTGTGTGGCCTTGGCTGTGAGATGGGTACTGCTCCTATGGGTGTGCCTCCCTCATACCCACTCGTATGCTTGGTTACATGCAGCACATATTTTTTTATTAATTACCAATTATTTTATTTGATTGAGTTTTGTTCAACTAAGGCTGTCTGGTATCTCAGGACTTCATCACCTTCTCTGCCATTCTCCATTAAGCATGCAAGTTAGATGATCTAAATAGCCTTGGAACATCATCATTGTATTGTTTCCTCCAACCTACTGCAGAGACTCACAGCCCCAGAGACCAGCACACCAGCCCAGCTGGGCTTCAGAAACCCAGGCCAATATTATTATTATTTTTTCAGGCAATTTAACAAAGTTTGCATCTCTGGCAAGATGCTCAGTGCAGCTCTGCAAATAACACCAAAGAGAACGGATCAATGTAATGCCCTATTGACAAGGGCTGAACTATAATACATACACTTTGTACATTTTTATTGTGTTCATGTATGTTGATTCATAGCTGTTTTATCAATAAAAAAAAATGCTGCACAAAGTGTTATACTATAACTGTCACCAAAATTTATTTATTACTAGAATAATAACAAAGTTTATGTGGATGGAAATCCTCTGTGGTAAGATGTTGAACTATAAAGAGACAGACAGAATTTCCTGCTCTATACAGTGCCAGCCTAAAGAAAGTTGCTCATTTCTATCCACTCTATATGTTATGCAGGCGTGCATGCATATATCTGTACGTCTGGGCTTGTGAAAGTCAGATAGACACTTATCTCACATATTTATAAAGCTATTTCCTCCTTAAAAAAGGTGTTAAAAGGCCCACTACTTGCTTAAAACAAGACAGATTCAAGAACCTAAAGTTAAACACTTCTCCAGCTTGGAACCCATTAATAGTCTCTCATCAGTTATGCCTCGGAAACAATTACAAAGGGCCAAATACTGCAGCCCTTAATTGAGCAAAACTCCCCTTGAGGTCACCGAGAGGCATGCTCAATTAAGAGCTGCAGAATTTGGCCCAAAGGTAGCAATTTCCATGCAGTGCCAACTATTTGCAAACTGGAGACTTGCCCCGTGCTGCCGCAGCAATGGGGCGTCCCAGGCTGCAACTCCTCCGCTTCTGTGTCCTTAACTGCTAACAGGACTGCACGACTTCTTCCTACCTGCACGGAGTGTTTGGGTCAATGCACAGAGCACGCGAAACCAAAGCTCTCAGAATAGTTATTGAAATCTGTTTGATTAAATTTACCAAAATGTACCACAAAGTTCCAAAGAAAAAAAAAGCCTCAACTTTTGAATGTAAAAAAGATGTAAATATATTCCTGATAAACCTGACCTTTGTGTGCTACACAAAATGAATATTGTCTTGTGTTTCGAAGATACTCCTCCTTGAAAAATATCCATTGTTATGGCATTTCCTTGACTAAGTAGAAATAACGGAGGTTATGCTTCATCTATACACAACAACATTATTTCTTTTAATATATAAATGTGCCAAAAGGTACATATATAAAGCACACTGATCGAGCTCCTGAAGCTATTCTCCACTTGCTATTGTTACAAACAATAATTTGAGGAGAGGAGAGGAAAAAAAATCCCACAAAGAAGGATTTCAGCTTAACGCTAGCAATGCTCCTCCTGCACATCTTTCCTTTTATGCAGGTTTGTTTCAGTGATTTGAGCATGTTCTAATTTTGTCATTCAAGCCATCTGACTTTCACTGCTCTATACAAACAAAACCTAATTTAGTCTGAGATGTTTTAAGTCATAACAATGATGGATGGCCAAGGTTCAGGTGTGCTAGAATATTTAAATACCTAGTCTATATTTTCCTGATATAAAGACAGGCAGCTTTTTGTACTCTGATTAATTATGATTTTGTGTCTGAAAAAAAATAGCTCTTTCTATTCTACATTATTAATTGGTTATTTAATTAGGGATTCTGGTAGCTTCAGATGTTGGGTAGCTAAAATTGTACTATGGTTTAAAAAAAAAAAAAAGGACTAGCTCCATACTGTTGCCTTTTTGTATCTTATGAAGGTCACAATAAGATGTGATTGTTTGGCACAGCAGCAGTGAATTATGCCACCCAGACAAGCTTTTAACCTATGTGCCTTCACTCTGAGTGAGACACACAGGGATGTGCTCTCTTTAAACAGTTCTCTATTGAAGAGGATTCAATCACCATAATGAATCTGAGGCCAGGCAGCAATCTTCTTCACTGAAAGAATTTCTAAAAGATTGTAGAATTTGTAAAACGAACAGCTCACAGACTAAATGGCTGTGTGGGTGAATCAATTATTGCAGGGCTCGCAGTAGTCATAATATTTAGTACATATCATAGAGTGTTTCAGGTACAATAAGATATGCTAGTTTTTTTCCCATTCCTGCTTGAAAGTGGTATCTGCTCCACCAACTTAGTCAATCTTCAGGATCTAGTTAGAACTAGTATTAAGTCAATAAAAAAATCCATCTGCAGCTGCAGCGTGTGTACCAGGATCCGAGGGACTTACAGAGCTAAGCAGTAATTGTATTAAAATGTACACCACTGAGCCATTCATCGGGAAAACACATGATGTATCATGAAACACAAAGCACATCAAGGGCTGAAGTTTTTCTAGAGGCCAATGCCGAACAGCTTCCTTATTAATACAATAATTATTTTATTTTGACAGCACCATTTATAACCATATAGTCTGTGTCCAGCTACCCGTATTTCCATTAATCAATGGATTTGAAGACAACTGTCATCATTTCATTTTATTATGACTTATAGGTCCGTCACAGTTCACTCAGAAGTTGCAGCAGCAAGGCACTGGTGTGCAAGAGCCAGGCCCTGGCGAGACACGAAGTGCTCATGCTCGTGTGGGCTGGGCACTGCTAAAAGCCCGCGGCTGGGGACACCGAGGGGACAGCAGGACCAGCTCACTGCCAGAGAGGTGCTGAGGCCACACTGCTCTGTTAGAAGGTGGAGGGACTCTTGCCTCACACACAGGCAGCACAAATCCCCAGCAGGGATGCTGTGGGAGAAGACAGCCTTGAGAATAGAAACGCTTCTAGTAAGTACCATGGTGGCACCAAGAGCACATCCAAAGAGCCCGATGATGCTTCACAAACCTCCTCAGTCTTTGGCTGTGTCAGAGCCAGGTGGTGCCACGGTGGCCCCGAGGCAGTGGCAGGATCCGCTGAATACGCCTCCACGCTGTGCAGAGCCTCCCTAGGCTGCGGGGGGCTAGATGGCAAACAGGGTGTCCCTTTAATGAAACTACAACATATTAAAAATTATTACAGCTTCGTCTTTTCAGGTTTTAGACAATGTAATGTGATTTATTCAAAGAAATGCTGATGATTAGACATTAAATGGCACTAAATATTCCACTTCCTCTGCGCTGCCTGATAAACTGGTTTCATTAACATTATAAGTAACAAAAGTTTCCATTTCAGTCGGCCCATTTTGTTTTCCTCACGATCTAAGTTGCAGCTGCAGAGCACTATATTATAGCAACCTCGCAGGGCGGCAGCTTCAGGCTTTCCATCACTCTCTGCAGTTAAAGGGACCAAGCATGGTGCCAGCATGGGGTTGGGCCATCCCATCCCGTCCTGTCCCATCCCATCCCATCGGCTTTGGAGCCCTCTGGCCCACGGCACTGCCATTGTTCCCATATTGGGAATGTTTTTGCCCAGGACAGGGGATTGGCACCACAGCGGCAGGAGAGCAGGCTGCAGGCTGCACCCAGGCTGTGGCGGGCCCTGGCAGCACCCCTGGGCAGCACCATGCAGGCCAAGGCCCGGCTGCCAGGTCTCGTGGCTTCCCGTGGATCTCACAATGGCGGCCCAGGTGGCAGCTTCACCCCATGCCCAGGCACAACCCAGGATGGCAGCTCTCCTCCCCACAACTGGCACAGCAGGGCAGCATCTGAGCCTGCCCCAAATTGCCTTCATGGTGCAAAAGCAGGGGGTTTTCCCCTACCAGGTGTTCTTTGGCATGTTTATGGCACTTGTCCCCTGGGCCTGGCAAAATCATCCACATCCCACTGACACTGCCTCGGCTTTTCTTCCTCAAGAGATTTTTCTTTAGCCATGAAGGCTCACACTATTAAATCATGTGCCTCGGCTTTAAGTGCGGGTTAACATCTTGCCCTGAGTGGAAGCTACTATATTTGTCAAGGATACCTCTGTGATTTATCTTTGTCAGCCCTATGGAAGAATTCAGCCCTGGACATACGCTGCTCCCATACAATTTCCAAATTCAGCCTTTCCGCCTGCACCCCAGGAGACCTCTCTCCAGGTCTCAAATTGCTGGGATTAGGACTAATTCCCAGTTCAGGCCCTTATTGAAGCCTTGGCCCTGTGGCACCAAGCACCCGCGCTACCACCACTCTCTCCTGCCCACGTGGAGCCCATCACGTTTGCTTTCTTGCTCTCATTCCCTTCAGCCACCGATATACTTTTTGAAGCAAAGCAAGACTGCAATTGAAGCACATGCTAGCAAGCACATTGCTGTTTAACCCAGTACAGCCCTCACCTCAGGCAGCACTGCCTGCATGGGGCACGGGACCCCCATGGGGCCAGATCCACTCCAGCTCCCCTCTGCCAAGGGACACGCAGCTGGCTCGCCTGCACCGTGCACCCTGCTGATGTCCATGGGGGCTCAGCACCCCCCCGGGGCAGAAGAAAGCTCACTTGGCACTCCCAGGGTGCTGGCTCCATAGGGCCAAGCAGCCCCGCACCTGAGGTAGCTCCAGGCACGCCCAGGGACATGCTCCAGATTTCTTGCCACGCATCCAAGAGGAAGGTTTGATCCCCATCCCGCATCCCTGCCTCCTCCTGCACGGCATGGGTCGAGCCTCCGCACACACACGTAGAGGTATTTAGATAGCTATATGTTATTGTTTATGTAAAGCCATAGCTTTCCCTTGATTGCAAGGCATGGTGGGGCTGCTGATGAGGTTCGCTGTTGACATTTCTGCATTAGCTGGCTTTTGTCAATCCTGGCAGGCTGAGAAATTCTATCTTAAGGGCTGTTCTTTATTAAATTTGCAAGATACAAAACTGTGACTGACTCTTTTCTTTTGTGAATGTATAAATAATAAATCTGGATCGCTAAAAATAACAATTAAAATATTGCTCAAATTTAAAAGCAAAAAAAAAGAAGGGTGATTTTCCACAAGCCTGCCAAGGGCTGGGCAAGCACACCAAGGTGCGGGGCAGCGCCACTCCTCGATGGCTTGTGACAGCTGCCAGTGTCCAGAGTGCTTGAGAAGGGGACGGGGTTTGGAAAAAGGGTACGTACATCTGAGCTGAGCCACTATGTGTTTGACCAAACTTTTTCACAGAGTCTTTTATACAACTCCTTTATGCAGTATCTGTGACATAATTCCTATTTTTTTCCACCAGCCATTATATATGATAAATAAAACAATGCACTGAAAACACTGAAATCTCTCATCAATGTCTTTGTGAAAAGGGCCCAGATAAATGAGTCTTGGAATCAAAGGCAGATTACATGACTGACCATGTATCATCCTCTATGTATTGAACATAGTCTTTGTAAAGATAGAGTGGTAATAAAAAGTGGTATTGTGTGCTGTGAAAGGCTGTGTGGGTCTGTGCATGACTAATCTGTCTTTCTGCATTATTTTATTCAATCTTCTCTGACTTTATGCCTTTGACATTTTTGCTACACTCAGTAAATTTGAGTGAATAGGCAATTTTAAAGAATTTTTATAGGGCTTCAGAGAAGTCATACGCAGACTGTATCTTTGTTCAGATTTAACAGTTTAAATATTTCCTTTGTCTAGGATGCAGAGTAATCTTTAGGCAGAGGAGAAGAGGGGGATGGGATAGGAAATGCTGAACCTCCCTTAATATTTTTGCAACCTTTCCACGGGGCCCCGGTGGGAGCAGTCAGCAGGGCTGGGCTGGGGCCTAATCCTGCCCCAGCAAGGTGCCCGGCTGGGCTCTGTGCAACTTTTTGGGCACAACTGAGAGGGATGCGGGGACACCGGCTCCCTCCAGAAAACTCAAGTGGGAAGCAGATGAAATGTTTAAAGGGCTATTGTGAATATAAGCTTAAATATGATCCTCTTGCATCAGCCAATTTCTCTGACAAGATATTGCAAGGGTTGCTGTTTCTTAGTAAATAATGATTTTATTGCATCTCTTTAATGAACTGATAACGTGATACACAGTAAATTATCTACATCTATAACATTACTGAGGATAAGCAGCGTGGTTTTAGTAATTTATACCACAGAGAGGCATGCATTATAAAAATAGGAAAATTATTTCCTTTGTTAAATTGTGCAGAAGTCTTTACCTGAGGAACACCAGACAGATTAATCTCTGGAGATCCACTCGCTTGTATTTAAGCTGTTGAACTGTTCGCTGCTTTTTTCCTCAGAACAGTCGAAAAAAACATTTTGCAAGCCAGAATTGACACTGTGGGTATTGTTCCTGCTCATACAAGTTATTAAAATAATTACTAAACTATTTTGAGGCAACTTGAAGCTTTCTTTAAAACTTAAATCCAAATCTGAAGGAATTAGCGTAAATAATTTGCACTGATGAAAACAGAAGCATCACAGAGGAACCTCCCCGCATCACTCCCTGCGCCCCCGTCTGCTTGCTCAGCCCCAGTGGGGCTGCTTGGTGGGACAGGTTGGGGTGAAGGGAGTTTTGGCAGAGGGTATAGGGGGGGTTGGAGAAGACATGGCCCATGAGGGGCACCCCGGTACCACAGCAGTGCCCGCTCCTTGCCGCCGTACAGGTGAGCGCCCAGCTCAGGGCTGAGAATATTTGGGATTGGTGTGCTGACGGCCCACACCACAGCACCGCTCACTGCCCAGGCGCAGCAGGATGATGGCCGACAACTCCATCATGGGAGGAGGCTGACGCTGACCTCCCTCAGCGGCCTCCAAGGGCCCAGCACAGCTCTCACCTCAAGGCCTCATCCCTGGAGTGAGGAAGGTGGTTGATCCCTGCAGGAATCTGGTTCTGCAGGTGCAACAGGAGGGCTGGGCCACGTGCTGTGGAGCGTTTCAGAGCTGGCTGTATTCACGGGACACCTGAGAGCTTTAGAACATTCTGGGGATTTGTTTGTTTGTGTTTTAGGTTATTATTTTTAAACATCACATTAACCGGTCAAAGAGCTCAGACTGCAAAGCCGGGATCCCAGAGCACTCACCCCGCGGGCTGCATGGTCCCAAAGCCAGTCACCCCATTAATCCCCAGCCCGTCTTCCCGCAGTCAGCACGCCGCGAGCAGATTACCGTCTCTTTCCAGATGTAATCATGCTTTAGCATCTTATTTCAAAATTTTAATGGGTAAAAATTCCCTATCTCGATGCAAGATTGCATCATGAATTCCCTCTGCTTTGTACAGTGAGGATGGAAAAATACTACTTTTCATCCTCGCACAACGCTTGATATAAGTTTCTGAAAATGAGCGCTCGAGTAAACCTAAAAAGGCAGGATAATATGGTTCATTTATAGATCTCTGGTAATAGATGTGGTTTCTGTTACTCTGCTACCACATCAAGGATTGCTCCTGCTCCTCCAGGAAGGACACGGCACCCTCCTCCTCGCCAGCCATTACCATAAAGCGGGATAAAAAACAAATACCACCTCTCATCAGCCGCACGGAGCAGCTCCCATTGATTTATGATGCTAAACACTGAAAGGTTTGATCAAGCTGTAAGTCCCCTTTCTGCAAATTTTATTTTCACTAGATCTTCGTAAAACATAGGGAGCCGCCTCATTCGGGTTTTGGTTTGTTTACAAAACGTGTTTTATAACTTAGAGGAATTCTTACCGATATTAGTTATTAACAACCCCGAGCTGGCATTTGCATTTTTATAACCTTGTTACTTAAAAGTGAAACAGTAGAAGGAAAGACTTAGTGATAGTGTTCCCTGTGTGCTTTAATCCCAGCCTGAGCTTTTTATGCTTGAGAGCACCTTATGATGCTGTAACTAACCTCAAACCTGGAGCAGCAGGAGGGCAACAAACCTCCGAATACAGCAATGTCATGCTTTACAGGCATACTCTCTGCAACAGCATGAATGAAGGAAAAAAAACGGTTGCCTAGGAAACACTCTAGTCTTGGTAATTATTACTGTAACTGTCTGCACACCCCACCTATAACAGAAATGAATAATAAATTATAATCACTGACTGGCAGCTTTCCGTTGTTGCTTTTGCTCAGCACTGCTACCTACCGGCACGCAGAATTAATTACAGAGCCACAGCAGGGCCCTCGTGCACAGCCACGGCTGTCCGCTTGCACGCCCGCCCCGCTGACCCCTGCTCCTGCCACAAAGCGCCCAGAGCTCCTCTGGGCAGTGCATGGGGCCACGCAAAAATCTGCAAAAACTTGTTTCAACCATGACAGATTTTGTGTGTCACCAAGCGATCGATAACAAAAGGGTTTGGTTTTGCTGGCTAATAGCGTGTATTTTAGGGCCCAGTGATACGCTACTCAAAAGTGGTGAATGTGGTCCTGCAGGATTTGTAACAGGTATTTTCTATCAGGTACTTTCGATCAATTAAACTCCATAATCAACAAAGATGCTCCATTTATCTTAGGTTGTCTAATTTGCAGTACAGTGTTAAAGTACTTCTACTGGAAGACTAGTTTGTTTAGAAATTAGAACACTCAGAGTGATTTACTGGATTTGATTTAAAAGACTCAGCAGGAGTTGGCAAAAATCACATATCATGGGGTTAATGTGGGTTAGAATGGAGCTATTTGTAATACAAAAATATTGCATACCAAATACACACATCTGATTTCTTTTAATCCCAGCTCATTTTTTGCAACATAAATCACTTTGTTAAAATGAACAGCTAAAACAGCTGTTTTAGACACTCTTGAAACATACAAAATTCTGCTGCTTTAGATGCTCTATGTGAGCAATGAGAAGCACTAAGTGCAACTAGTCTTACAGGAGGGAGAAGACATAAAGCCAGCTTACCTCTATGTTTGCAATGATGCCGGTGGCCCTGCTGGTCCCTTCCTTCACCTCCACCTTCTTCCAGCCTCTGCTCCAGGGGAACGGCCCCACACGAGCCCTTCCCTATGCACAGGCAGGTGCCCAATGTGCTTGGGGCAGGCTAAAGAAGACTGGGAGACAAGCTTGCCTCCTAACCAGGGGTGAAAGCAGAGCAGGTGATTTGCGGTGCATAACTGATGCAATCAGGGCTTCTGGAAGGGCTGCGCAGGGCATGGTGGGGATGGGTCAGTGCCTGCAGGCACCACAGCCCCAGCACCAACACCTCGCCTCTGTCCTGCCCACCACAGTCATGCCAGTCCTCTCAGGAACACCGGGAAGACACCAAGCCCCTTTCCTCCTCCCTGTGCCAGGAGCCTGGGCAGCACTGCAGACACAGCACACCAGGAGCCCTTCCTGCAGCTGGGAAAGCCAGCAAGGGCATTCAGAAATCAATTCAACTATACCCTTATTATTATTGAAGTGAAAAAAATCTCTAACTTCAGCACTGGGGGAAAAAGACACTCCTACAGATACTCATTTACTACCAAGAATCTTTGGCGCCTCAAATTTTGGGCACCATGTTTAAGACGGCTTACATCCTCCACGCGTTGGTGGCCACCTGCATTCACTTGTTGGCTTCTGTGTGGCACAAACAGCAGATTTTCAGTCCTCATCAAGGTGGGCCTTCATGTCATCTTTTTTTCCTCTCTCTGGATTTTTACCCGCTTTCAAAGATTTTTACCCACATTATTTTTTTTGATTAGCATTTGTGAACATTTTCTAGAAATCCTCTAGCTATTTCTTCCTATAGGCACCACACAGTGAATATAATGGTAAAGTCCAAGTGAAAAGACATGAGATGAAGGATCATTCCAGCCCACAAACCCTCGGACAATTAAATGTACTGCAAAAGGGCATAGACACATTCAGGCTCTCTATTAGGGAGAACACTTGTGCTTAGTTTTAAGCATGTGGTTAAATCCATTCATCTCTGCAAAATCTTTGAGACATGAGCACATGCCAAAGTGCATTCCTGAGTAAGGATGCTTCCCTGAACCAAAGCCATAATTCATTAAAACCCAAGGTGCATTCATCCTACTTTTTCCCGTGAGCAGGGATGTGAAAAAGAGGAGGGAAAAAAAGGAAAACAAGCAAAGAATTAATTTTGATTTGAAACTGATCTACGGTGACAAGGGGCATTTGGTTTTGTTCAAGTAACTAGAAGTGGGAAGCATTTCAGAAGATATCTAAATAAATCTTTTTAAAGTTGCCTTTTTTTTTTTCTTTCCTCTTTCTTTCTCTCCTTTTCACTCTAATTACCCATGTCTGCTAGTCTTGGATCTCAACCCCTTGTTATTTAAAATACATATTCATGGCACTATATTTTACAGTTGCACTGTTCTGGTTACAAAATAGCTTCTACTTTTCTAGGACATAATTTCATTTTGTTTAGCCAAGAATTCATTAAAGAAGCTATAAATAACCTCCTTTAAATATTTAGCCGTGAATAGAGGGTGGACTGGCATTGATGGCTTATTTTAGTACTAATGCAATATGCCTAAAAAAAAAAAAAAAATTTGAGCATGAATCAAGTTAATCATTAACACTTTCACTGTGATTCTCAGGATCTGCCTAAAACTGCGGTCACCCCCTCCCGCCAGGCAAGCCCCAGGAGCCGGCAGGGGCAGCTGCACACCTTCTGCAGCAGTGCCTCCCACAGCAAGGCACAATTTGCTCCTGCACCCCAGGGAAAATGCAGCCCCTGACTTTTGGTGGGCGAGGGCTGGGAGCGATCGGTGCCTCTCCATAGCCACCGCTTCTCCCACGGTGATCCGAGTAGGAGACTGCAAGTGCAAGGCTCGGTTATTTCAGGAGAAGGTGAGGAGCAACATCAGCTGATGTCCTGCTCATGGATACAGAGGGCAGGCAGATGCTGTGGACTCCCTGGCTGCATGCTGGCAAAGTCCCAGAGCTGCAGCAAAAGCAAATCCTTCTACCTTGCATGCCTTTCTGCCTCACTTTTTTAGACTTCAGTTCGATGATGTCAGCTTGTAGCGTTATTGGAAGTTTATCCAACTCCCACACCCTCTGCCAATGTTTTCCCCTGGTCCTTGCTCAACACACCGCCCCACTCACTGTGCTGACACAAACATGCTGAGAAAGATTAGGCAACTTGCTAAGTTCAAAAAAACATGCACAACTATTGAAACAACAGCAACAACAACAACAAAACCAGTAGTTTGTTTTTGAAACCCGGCTCTGCTGCCTATTATCTATCATTCAAGGGGTGGCCCCAAGAAAAGTTGTGTCAGCAGAAAGGATGGGATGGCAGGAAGGCAGGAATGAATTCCTACAGCCAGGACTGCTCTCAGTCAAGAAAACTGGGCACAAAATTGTACCCTAACTGGTGCAGCACTGTCACATTTTGAAATAAAGTTGAAGCACTGAGACATTTTTCCTTAGTGCTGACTCCCTCTGGGCATTCCCAAGACAATTACAATGTTTTCTGTGCATACAAAAGAATTTGGAGGTTTTGTAATCATAGTCCACGCTTATGCTTCCCTCCTTAAGAGCATTCAATTTTCATGGACATTCATTAATGGGAGGTTAAAACACAATAGCAGAAGAGAAGGGACTGCTTTTATGTCCACGTGGTAGTAAACACTCCAAGTTAGAAACCTAAGTTCAAAATAAAAACCTCTCCATGCTGTTTCCAAATTAGCAGTAAAACAACAGAAAACACGCAACTTTCACAGCTTTTTTACTGAAAATTTAATTTTACAAAATACCCTTTTCCATCAAAGAAACTTCCCTGCAATGTACATGAACCCAGCATTTTATAGATCTGTACAGTGAGATATCAGAGAGGTTTGATAGAAGGAAAAAAACTTTTAGCAGACACCTAGTTGCAAAATCTACAACAATGGAAATACAAGTGTGTCTTAAAATGCTAAAGCAAGTAATGCAATATAATTGTTGGATCTATTTGAAATGTGTAAAGTTTCCTTAAAATGGTCCATATGGTATGCAGAACATCACAGCTGGCACAAAACTGCCTGTATTTAGGTTTAAACACAAAAACAATGTATGTAAGGAACATTTTTGAAAAATAACCCAAGTGCTGCTATCATAAGGCAAACATACACAAAGGTGCTGACAGCATACAGGGAAATCAACAAAAAAGAAAAAGATGAATACTCAAGTGTTCAAACACTGAAATTTTTTTATATGTTGCCAACAGAAGTTTGAAAGATAAACAATGCCAAATCAACATAGGACATCCTTTTAACTACCTAGGTGTAATGCATATAGCTTTACATAATCTCAACAAATGTGAAACTAGGCATTAATACTCAAACTTCAGCAGTCTAGGCAAGACCTAGTTAGTCTGTTGCATTCTGGCAGCTTTGAATTTTGAAATCCTCTTTGTAGTTTCTTCTGACCCTTCAGACAAAATTTCCTCTGACTTTCGCTCCAGAATGGTGGGCAGGACAGGGTGAGCAATGACTGTGTGTGGTATTAAGGAGGGAGATAAAGGCTCCTTTTCTATAACAGTTCCAGAAAATGCCTACAACAGAAAAGAATACTCAAAATGAGCTAATAAAATGCAAATGTGAAGCTATGCCCATAAGGTCATTACCTTATATTAGCCTGATTAGGACTGTTATTTCTTTTAATCATAAGTAAAGAAATATCTTTAAATCAATGACTGTTCCTTGCATAAGTAACCAAATTGTAATTAACCTCAAAATATAGCTTGTTCAAAGACAACTGAATGAAAGACAATGTCTTAAAAGTACTACTTAATCCCACTGCATAAATGATCTAAAAATTTTATTCCTCACTGACACGTGCTCAAGAAATAAAACAGCTGATGTAATATATAGTTTCATTTTGGATAACAAATTAAGAGATTTTGCAAAGTTAGAGTATGTCAGCATTTCCATCATACGTCATATTTTATGACTTAATATCTTCTAATTGCATCAAGCTGACACACCGCATACAAATTGGCAAGCACGTATTTTGTTTGTTCTTTCTCCTTACCAAATATGATCAAAAAATGGTCAAAGCAATTTATATTTAAGAGAATAGCAAACTTGTTTCCAACTATTTCTGTCTATAAAAGGTCCAATAAACATTTAACGTTTAAAAATGATAATTTATATGCAGCCGATTATATGACTTAATCCTTCTTTTACTTAACTAAGAAACAGCCATAACTCTTGGAAAACATCTGAAAAAAGTAACTCAGAATTACTTTTCATAAACATATTTTAGAACAAATCACCATATTATGTACGGAAAACACAGAATTCAGACTGCATGAGGACAAGGGGAAACAGTTTACATCCAAGGTTTGATATCACACTGGGCACGAAAGAATGCACACCAGATTTATTAACTATGCTTAGTTTTGCTTATTCATAACTCAGTTACCAAGAAAAACAAAGCAAAACAAAAAAGCCATTCTTTTCTTGCAGGACCTGCAAAAGAGCAGCTTTTTTGTTGGTTTTCTGCTCCAGTAGCCGAACTATGCCTAAAAGCCATGCCTGTACACAACCGTGTTGTTCTAACAACATACTCATTTTCAAAAACAGTAAGCAAAATGCAACCTAAGAGGATCATGGTAAAATTAGAAACAAAAAGAAAAAAAAACTTAGTGCATGGCAAATGGTAATGAAGAAATAACGTATTTCAAACACCCACAAAAACAACCAAAAGTTCAACAGCACTTAGGAAGGCAGGTCTTTAACAGGAGTGTTTTATTCACTCTACTTCAGTTACTTAGAAAATACAGTATATCCTAGAGAATAATCATGCTGTAATTCAGAACATGGACTACAATGTAACACCTAATGGGTATGTAGATGTTTTACAAAAATGTAGTCCACAGAATTTGCAGTGTGAGGTGCTAACTCTACAGATAGATCTTCCACTATGAATCTTTCCATCCCACTTGTATTCATCTGTAGCTGTTCATATGAAAAATAAACAATAGCTTTCATGAGGAATTCACTTCTTGTCAAAAATATTTTTTCTCAAAAAGGTATTTTCAGTGAAGTTCCCATTGCACTGGGAACTACAGAAAATTCACTGTAGCTTGAAAACGTTAGTCTAAGTTCTTACAAAATAAAAGTCAAGAATATTCTACGTCACAAATTTCAGGGCAGGGGCTACATTTAATTCTTGCTTAATTCTTCCAGTCGCTGTGCAACTGTACATTTCCCCTTTTGTGGTACAGTCTCTTTCCTTTACTTTCCTTTTCAGGAAAGTTTCCTGAACTTTCCAAAAGCAGGAAAATGCATGTTTGGGATCACCACTGGCCCTAGTCTGGAACAGGACGAGCAGAAGTGTAACGCTTCCTACCGCTGCGTAATTCCTCTGTCTTTGGCAAATCCAAACAGACATTTGGCTGGTATTTGTGTGTTTTCAAACTTCAAAACAATGCCTGGACACTACCTCTCTAGTATCTGTGCCCCAGAATACTGACAGAACGGAGGTTACAGGGAATCTATCCTTCCCTCTCATCAACTGTGCAGTAGAGGTTTTACTTTTTTTTAATCCTGCTGCACACCCTGCAGAGGAATTTTCAGGATGGCCCAGTCACAGGCCCACCAGCATGTAACTACTTTGTTGGATCTTTACGGGAGAGTGAGGTCAGGGAAAGGCAACTTCCTTGTTTGCTTCCCTCTGCTCCTAGGACATGTATGACAGAAACTTGTCACCTAATTATGTCCTTCTGAAGCAAAAGTAGGAAGGAGTTAGAATATCATTTTAAAGAAATCAAAGAAACTGATGGCATAAGCCACTACGTTCGTTGGATTTTTCATTTTTATCCCTGCCAACAATCAATAATTAATTAAAAAGTGTACCTCAGTTGTCCCTGAAGAGGGAGGAAGCTTTTTTGGTAGCTGCTGCCCCTCTTCCTCCTCTTCCTCCAGTATGCCTTCGCTGTTGTCACTCTGAGTAGCTTCATCACAGCTAATACTCCTCTGAACTCCTCGTCTGTCATCAAACTCAGCAGCGCTGTTCTCACTGGTATCGCTACAAACACTATTCTCTCTGCTTCGAGACTTCAAAATTGATTTACGAGGGACATATTCTCCATTCACAACATCAACAAAGACTCTATAAAGGAAAATGTTAGCTTTAATAAACCATTTCAGGATCAGATGACAAATTTACAGCGATCTTGCTTTGTCTTTCGTACAAATTAATTATGATGTGCTTTTCCAACTTTTTCACTGTAGAATTACAATACTGTACCTTTGGAGGCTTTTTATTTACCAACATACAAGAATCAATTCTGCAGAGCAAACACTGTTACGCCCATTATTCGAGCATACTCTTTCAGCAGAAAACATATAGCTCTTTGAAAAGTGTTACAGAAAACAGATCAGTGCGGGTTACGAAAAGCTGGAAAAAAAGGTAAACTAAGCAATTTTCAGGGTTGTTTTTATAAAGAGAAGCAGAAGGTCAGAACGACAGTTTTCTAGAATGAAGTCTTTGTCAAATGTAGAAAATAGAAACAAATACTTCAAACATTCTCTTGCACGTGGAATGGATGAAGCTTTTCCTGGCAAGTGCCATATCATCTCCTTTCGTTAAAAAAAAAATAAAAAATCAGCTTTTAAGATCAGATCAACATGAAGACACTTTTCAAGTATTAACAAACTGTAACTGATAAAGAGGCTTCTTCCTACAGTTTATACTCCATCTCCATGACTTGAAGAAGTCAAGGGTGGGTGGAGCAGAACGAGTGGAATTAGAAGACAGAGACAATTTTATTAAGCTCATAAAGGAGGCTCCCAATGACTGGATGAATTTTAAGGGTGTTACTCGTTTCTTAACAGCTTTATTCATCACACTCTCTTGGGAACACTTGTGAATCTATGCAGGATACAGTTCCTTTGCAAAGCTCAGGGAGACCACGAAGAAATAATCCTCTACCTTATCATTAGCGCCAGCAACTGTAATTGCAGGATGGGTTTTTAACTTCTTACACTTTGTGCCACTTTTTTTTTCTTTTTTAAGATATTTAGGTGCCTGAATACACCGACACACAAATGCAGTGATTTTCATAGACACTTAATCAGCCAACCTAATAGGTGTCTATGTTCATCTTTACAAATCCAAATACTTAACTCTCCCTTAACCTGTTTAGCATTTTTACAGCCTAAGTACAATGTTATTTGTGGAGCTCTATGACTGCAGGTATTCTGCAGGTGAGCACTTCTTTTTACAGAGAAGAGAGACAGCAATGGACTCAAGTTAGGCAGAAAAAATGCAAGAGAAACTATGCAAACAGGAGACCTGAGTATGGTCTGAAGATACTGAAAAGATGAGACTAAAACCAGAGCAATTATCAAGTGGGAAAGGAGGAGCACTGGAAGTGATAGATCTGGTCAGTTATGTTTGAAAATAAACACAGAAGTGAATTGACAAGACATTAATGACAACATATAACAAATTGCTGTATTACTTTATGCAGATGATAGTTACTAGCAAACTGAGGTAAATTTCAGAAGCTCTGAAAACGTGAATAAACGATGAACTGGTAGCTGGAAAAGAAAATTTAAGCTAAGAAATGTTTTATGGATATGGAAGTATGACAACCATGCAGAAGCCACAAACTTTCACTCATAAGTAGTAAATTCAGTTCCATCTGTTTCTTTCAGGAAACAGTAAGCTCGTTTTCATGCTGTAGGTGAACACAAATAAAAAGAGAAGGTCTGCTATGAAGAAAGCTCACGTGCCAATGCCGTAAATTACACACCGGTAAATGTCTGCTGGGGTTTTGATATTAGGCAGTTCTGGAGTCGCATGGCCATTGCCATTGCTGTTCTTCCTTTTACGCTTGGCTTCTTCTTTCTTCTCACTGAATTTCAAAGTAGTATTTTTTCCTGTGTTTATTCTTACCTGAAAATTGAACACAAATGATGGTCTAGACCATAAAACCAACAATCACTCAGATCAGCTGAATTCTGACATTCTCCTATCCAAGCAGCTGAGGACTACGAAGCGTAGATGAGTTAAATATATGTATGAACAGTAACATTCATAGTGTGAACTGTTTATTCTTTACCATTTGCACTTGGCTGGTGAATTTCTTTGCACTAATGTGCATAGATTTTGCATATAGCCTATGACTATCTGCTTGTGCTGTTCAACAGTCAATTTCATGTTAAGTAAAGTCATTTTAAAAACTCAGAGACAGGATACTACATTTTGGAACTGCCTGAAACCAGTATAGCAAGGTATACATCTGAAGATCATTTCTAATACCGCACTTAAAACTGCAGTATTTAAATGGTAGGTTTCAAGCCTTTCAAAAAGTGTAAATAAATTTCATCTATATTTAGCTCTCTACAATATCTACATGATCTAAAACATGCTATTTTAGATAAAGTATACGGTATATATGTTTTATGCAATCTCTTGACAGAAACATGTCAGTAAATGTACAAACCCTTTTAGGTTCAACAGTATGAGAGAAAAAAATAGTTGGAATAGAGCTATCTCCAACATCTATGTCATCTTCATCATCACTGTGATAATAAGTAGAGCCATTAACTTGGCCACCATACAAGTCTGAATTTGTTACTTCTTTCTGGAAGTTGCCCTGAGTAATACAGTCTTCTGCTCTGTACGTCCCATTCAGATCCATCTTCTTATCCTCTTTCTCCTCTTCAGAAGAGGTTGTATCTTCTCCATTTGTCTCAACTGTATCAGGCATTCTATGAAATGAGAAATATCTCCGTGAACCAAACAAGCCAATTCATACTCCTGAGAGACACTAGCACACAAATAATGAACAAGCCTATATTTTTCTTTACTCAGGTGAAGAATCATTTTTAGCCAGACTGTGGAACCTTTTTCATACTTGGGATGAATGTCCATATCCTTTCCATATCAACTGGAAATACCAAAAATGTGACATCCTGGCTAATGACATATGTATTGCTTTAGGATGAGAATAGATCTGAGCATGTCATTAAACATTAAATGGGTAACTCCGACATTGTAAATGAAGGGTTTTCTTAGCCTGCAGGAAATGGATTTTACTTCCCCCACTTCTACCATCTCAAAGAAAAAAATCCTATAATGCTGGATTGCAACAGTAGCAGAGAGGCAGATTTTGGCACCTTTAGCTTTGCAGTGCATGCTTTGTTTATGTTCCACCCTTCTTTCACATATTACAATTTCAACTGCATCTATCTAGTCACCTGGTTTCACTTACTATCAGATCCTCTGTGTACAAACAGAAACACACCCAACAGCTTCCTGAACTCCAAACCTGAATGTATTATAGCACCACTACACCTGTCAAGTTCACCAAATATCTCTTCTTGTCTCTCAAGCTCTTCTAAGCGGGCCCACAGTTCCTCCTCCGACTGAAAACGGCCCATTGATTTCATGTCACTTCCATTTGTTGCAAAATCTACCTCAAAAGCATTTGATACTTTTGGCTTTGAATGAGGTTTGTGAGCTGTTCTGTATTTCCCTGTATAAAAAAATAAATAAAAAGAAAGAAGATGTAATTACTAATACAATTCCAAAAAATAAAAAATAAAAAAAAATAAAAAGCACAAAGAAATTAAGGAATTTAGAAAATTTTCCATTCCAAATTACTGTTTAACTGTTTATGTGAAACTGTCAATGAACCAGAGCACCATCAGAGGATAACAGTCTCCGGATGTTACAGAAATACCAGGGCAAAGCAGAGATGTTTGTTTAGGAAGCAGGAGACACTGATCCTATGACATTTTTATGATATTGTTGGTGGGTTTTTTGGTTTTGTTTTTGTTCTTTTTACCTGCCAAACAGTAGACTGATTTGACCTGATACATAACAGCATGTGAATGTGACATTTGCTCACTGTCCCATTAATAGCACATTTTATTAACTGTAAAAACAAACCTAGTTTGTACTTTAGCTCATTTTGGACAAAAACATATATATATAAAGAGCACTATCTTTTGGTTTGGGTTTCTACCCCCTTTTTTAAAAAAAAATATAATGACGATCATTAAAAATGATCTCCAGAGTAATTTGGAAAATCTGACCAAAATCTAGTCAATACAAATTATTTGTTTTGGTGAAAAAGATCCACTTTCAAAACTGTACAAAAGCCTGTCTTTCAAAAATAATACATAAAACCCACCTTAAAGTTTCAGAGGTGACCTGAGATGTACGCTTGTGAGTAGTCACAGACAAGTTTTGCTGGCACTTAAAAGCTTTGCTACCTGAACAAATGGTGCATGCAGCACTGAGGATGGGGAATACTTTTTCCTGCTTGCATACTGTCTAGCACATAGGGAACAAACAACCTGAAACACTAATGCTTTAGTGCTGTCTGTCTGAAGGACAGCACTGCTTCTTGAATCCCCCTTGGCGCTGGGGCACAGCCTGCTCCCTGTGTGGTCCCAGACAGGTTTAGGGGGGCATCCCCCATCCCTGCCCATCAGCACGCCCAGCGCAGGTCCTGCACCTCCAAAAAGGAGGGGAGACCCTTCCCCTTCTGTCACTGCCACAAACACCCAACATCGTCTCTCTATGGGTCTTTATGAAACACTGCTTTTTGCATCTAGCCAATAGTAATACAATTTCTTCATTATTCAACACGGTTAAAGCTTAAAAATCTCTTTTTATTAACCAATTTTGTGGCCTTTTTTAAGAACTCACGTTTTAAAGATATCCTTATTCAAATATGTCATTTTGTACTTTAATCCTGAGATAAGTACAAATGCAGTAGCAACATTAAGCAGCAAACAGGTGACTGTAAGTTATGTTGGAAAGTGTGTCCCCTACTGTTCCACTGGATAGCCTTTTTCACTGTGTCGTTAAGAAAAGGTTGAAATGTATTTCATTAAGATTTAAATATAAATTGAGGGAATCTAAACAATCAGAGTGGCTTGTGAGGATTTCAACTAGTTACAAAACTAATAAATATTATTACAAATATTATTACAAAACTCATAAATAAAATTTGGAAGGATTATTTAACAATCTATTTCAACTTGATTTTGAGGTTGTGCCCTCCCAATTTCTTTCTGTTCTCCTTCAGCATTAACCACTGACTTGACCACCAAGGTAACCACATGGCTTCCTGAATGACTGCGCTTCAGCACACCAGTGCTTTTCCCTTCTAATTCTGACAAAAATTCTGCCAGTTAGGAAACCAGGTCAGAGCTCAAAGACAACAGAGGATAACCACTTGCTGCTCCAATACACACTGTGCTCATTCACTGTTACTACAAAGCACTACCAGTAACTTCATACACTCACCAAAAAAGGGAAACATTAAAATCCAGTCAAATGGAGAGTCAGTAATACACTAATGAGATGCTTGGGATACTTGTTTTTGTCCTCGTCAGAGCTACAGCCCATTTCCCTATGTACAAAAATGATCCCCAGGCTGATAAAAGTCCAGCCTGCCTCAAAATAATCAGTAAATTGGTATTTTAGCTGTCTCCTGGAATCTCAGTAAAGATCAGTACTAACAGAGAAAATACACACTTCCCACTTAGACATTTTTAGCAAAAATTAAGGTGTTTTCAGAGAGCAACACTGGTGAAATTTTAGGATACAATGAAAAGCTACGGAAAGGTTGAGTAGCATCGCCAGTATCCTGCTGGAGTAACACTGGTAGCGTGTTACTACAATGGCTGCATTTCCCAGAGAGTTACATTTTCTGCTTTGCAACCGTATCTATCTGAGCAGAGATGCCCCCTTCAGTCAGACTCCCACTGATTTATTCCAGAAAAGCATAACGGCCAACTGCCCCACTTGGCCATCTGCAAATCCCCAACTCCTGCTCCTTCTCAAAACGTCCAGCGGATGATGCTATTTGCAGACTGTGGAAGCACTTCTTCCTCCAACTTTGCCTGAGTCTCACTTGTCAAGCACCACTTCAGCTAGCACAGAAATCAGCCAGTTCCTTATCATAACTATCTCTGCTTCCCAGTGTCCTCTCCAGAAGTCTTCAGGAAGCGTCTACTTCAGTGCATTTGCAACGTGTGCACGCTGAGATTGTCTGTGCATTTGTTTCACTGCCAACAGTGAAATGCCCCCGTGGATGACGATGCTTACCTTGCCCATTTGTCTCATCCCCTGTCCATGCTCTTCCCCTCCCTCCTGATACTGCTCACATGCTTCCCCAGTCCCAGGCAGAGCCTCACTTTCTCTAGTATTTCTTCTGCTGAAACCTCACTCCTCTCTGATTCACAAGATTTCTTCTCGAGTTCTCTCTCCAGGAGCCATCCTGTTTTATTTTCTAAGTTCTTTCTTTTAAAAAACTCAAAACTCCCAATTTAGACTCTTCGAGGTAAAAAAAAATCCCCAAAATTCATTCAGCTTGTGGCTTCCAAGGCTATAGCATTTCATAGCAAACCTGGGTGACAAGATCTGTCTTACCTTCAGTTTAGTAATTCTTAATTTGAATGAATCAATTTTTAATGTGAAAGGCACAGTGAAATGAAGTAATTCAGTCAATCCAACACAAGGAGTATTAATCCAACACATGTAATATTTTACTTATAAGTATTTCAATAAGTGTATATATATATATATAATTAAATCGTTTACCTTTTGTTTCAATGCTATCATCTTCAATTTTTTCTCTTATGTCAACAAAATCACCTGCAGCCTAATTAGAAAGACAGGAAGTTATGACCATTAACTGCACCGATTTATGCTTACTGACAGCCCAGATGTTTTGAAAGAATGCATATAAGC